>NW_027175308.1:300000-488248 GCF_028021215.1 Eschrichtius robustus | reverse complement strand
CTATTCACCGCACAAGAATATATGTGACTAGTAAGAATCTTAAAACCTATATATTGATATCTCTCTGGAAGTGAGTCAAGGGGGTGTAAAGCCGCATAAACAGAGCCATGAAAAGCAGCTAAACCCCATTATAAAAATAAATTACTTTTAAAAACCCGTAAAACAAAGACAGTGAAAGAGAGAGACATTCTTACAAAATTCGTTCAGAGGCTGTGATGCAACCTGGATTGACCATATCTAGACCCACAGCTGGATGAGACATAAGGGTGGACACTCTTGGGGCTGAGAGGTTGGGTGAGGTTGCGTGAGCAAACGCAGACCCTTTAAATTAGTACTGCGTGGTACCCATCCCATGGGTCCCAAATCTCCAGGTTCAAGGGCATCTTCCTACATCGAAAACATGCATGAGAAACCCAGAAGATGGTACACCATGTGATTTTGAAAGGTTTCTAAAACGCACCTCATTTCTCATCTCCTTGTGCTCGGGTTCGCCATTCCAGCTACTTTACTAGCAATCTCCCTCCTTGGAGAATCAGCACCTTTAAGCTCCTGTTCCCTACAGGTTGCAATTTGTCCTGAGGATGAACGGGAAGAGGGGCAACCAATGAGAGACTAGATCTAGGTGTTGGGACAGGCACAGGTCACTCTATTTTCCCAACAGGAAGAAGAATTACCCACAGGCTCAGCCTGCCGCCCGGAACCAGAATAGGGCCTGAGGCAATCCCGTGCTTTTGCGGCCAGCTCCCAAAAAAGACAGTTGAAAAATGGAGCTCAGGGGCACTGCAATTCACAAACCTGCAGAGTTATAAATGATAACTCTCGTCCACAAATATATTGAGGGAAGGCAACGAAGAGGAATTCAAAGCAAGGCAGAATTGCAGGAAACAGATTTCAGGAGGTAGATACGAATCGCCTTTAAAGCACATGAAAAGCGGCAAAACGTCGACAATGATGCCCTTGGCCAAAAAGGGCGTATGCGTTTTTTCCTGAATATATTCAGGAAAAAACGCATACGCCCTTTTTGGCCAACCAAGCAACCTGGAAAGGCAAATCAGCGCTACAAAGAAGTCTCGCTTCCCATCGGTGAAAAGGGCCATGCTGCAAAAAGTGTCAAAACGAGAAATGCAGGACAGGCCATGGAGAAATGGCAGCCTTGCTACACTGATGGGCGGGATGTAAATTGCCAACAGCCACTCTGGAGAAGTGTACGTTGTGTCCTGAAACATCGAAAAAAAACAGCTTAGGGAGCATAGGGCACGTCCACTCATGGGCATATAAATTGGAAAAACTAAAAATCAGCAAGACACAGGCACCCGAAAGTTTAGGGCTGCTCTGTTGACAAGAACCTCCACTTCATGACGCCTTAAATATCCCAGGAAAGAGAAAAATGGATAAAGAAGTTGTGGTCCTTATGTACAATGGAATATCACTCAGACATGAAATCAATGTTATAAGGCTAGTAGAAGCAAGATGAGTGGAGTTAGGTACGACGATTCTAAGTGAAATAAGTCACACAGAAAAAGACACTTATCATAAGCTATCACTTATAGAGGGAATGTAAAAACCGCTACACTTGAACTGAATTACAAAACAGAACAGAGTCACACGTTTAGAAAACACACTATGGCTGCTTAACGGGAAAGGTGAGGTGGGGTGATGCATAAAACAAGGGTTTCAAATTCGCTCAGATACCGTTCCATACACCCAATATGTAATAGACAAGACCTACTCCTTGCTCAGTGAACTGGACTCAACACCCCCTATTCACCGCACAAGAATATATGTGACTAGTAAGAATCTTAAAACCTATATATTGATATCTCTCTGGAAGTGAGTCAAGGGGGTGTAAAGCCGCATAAACAGAGCCATGAAAAGCAGCTAAACCCCATTATAAAAATAAATTACTTTTAAAAACCCGTAAAACAAAGACAGTGAAAGAGAGAGACATTCTTACAAAATTCGTTCAGAGGCTGTGATGCAACCTGGATTGACCATATCTAGACCCACAGCTGGATGAGACATAAGGGTGGACACTCTTGGGGCTGAGAGGTTGGGTGAGGTTGCGTGAGCAAACGCAGACCCTTTAAATTAGTACTGCGTGGTACCCATCCCATGGGTCCCAAATCTCCAGGTTCAAGGGCATCTTCCTACATCGAAAACATGCATGAGAAACCCAGAAGATGGTACACCATGTGATTTTGAAAGGTTTCTAAAACGCACCTCATTTCTCATCTCCTTGTGCTCGGGTTCGCCATTCCAGCTACTTTACTAGCAATCTCCCTCCTTGGAGAATCAGCACCTTTAAGCTCCTGTTCCCTACAGGTTGCAATTTGTCCTGAGGATGAACGGGAAGAGGGGCAACCAATGAGAGACTAGATCTAGGTGTTGGGACAGGCACAGGTCACTCTATTTTCCCAACAGGAAGAAGAATTACCCACAGGCTCAGCCTGCCGCCTGGAACCAGAATAGGGCCTGAGGCAATCCCGTGCTTTTGCGGCCAGCTCCCAAAAAAGACAGTTGAAAAATGGAGCTCAGGGGCACTGCAATTCACAAACCTGCAGAGTTATAAATGATAACTCTCGTCCACAAATATATTGAGGGAAGGCAACGAAGAAGAATTCAAAGCAAGGCAGAATTGCAGGAAACAGATTTCAGGAGGTAGATACGAATCGCCTTTAAAGCACATGAAAAGCGGCAAAACGTCGACAATGATGCCCTTGGCCAAAAAGGGCGTATGCGTTTTTTCCTGAATATATTCAGGAAAAAACGCATACGCCCTTTTTGGCCAACCAAGCAACCTGGAAAGGCAAATCAGCGCTACAAAGAAGTCTCGCTTCCCATCGGTGAAAAGGGCCATGCTGCAAAAAGTGTCAAAACGAGAAATGCAGGACAGGCCATGGAGAAATGGCAGCCTTGCTACACTGATGGGCGGGATGTAAATTGCCAACAGCCACTCTGGAGAAGTGTACGTTGTGTCCTGAAACATCAAAAAAAAACAGCTTAGGGAGCATAGGGCACGTCCACTCATGGGCATATAAATTGGAAAAACTAAAAATCAGCAAGACACAGGCACCCGAAAGTTTAGGGCTGCTCTGTTGACAAGAACCTCCACTTCATGACGCCTTAAATATCCCAGGAAAGAGAAAAATGGATAAAGAAGTTGTGGTCCTTATGTACAATGGAATATCACTCAGACATGAAATCAATGTTATAAGGCTAGTAGAAGCAAGATGAGTGGAGTTAGGTACGACGATTCTAAGTGAAATAAGTCACACAGAAAAAGACACTTATCATAAGCTATCACTTATAGAGGGAATGTAAAAACCGCTACACTTGAACTGAATTACAAAACAGAACAGAGTCACACGTTTAGAAAACACACTATGGCTGCTTAACGGGAAAGGTGAGGTGGGGTGATGCATAAAACAAGGGTTTCAAATTCGCTCAGATACCGTTCCATACACCCAATATGTAATAGACAAGACCTACTCCTTGCTCAGTGAACTGGACTCAACACCCCCTATTCACCGCACAAGAATATATGTGACTAGTAAGAATCTTAAAACCTATATATTGATATCTCTCTGGAAGTGAGTCAAGGGGGTGTAAAGCCGCATAAACAGAGCCATGAAAAGCAGCTAAACCCCATTATAAAAATAAATTACTTTTAAAAACCCGTAAAACAAAGACAGTGAAAGAGAGAGACAGTCTTACAAAATTCGTTCAGAGGCTGTGATGCAACCTGGATTGACCATATCTAGACCCACAGCTGGATGAGACATAAGGGTGGACACTCTTGGGGCTGAGAGGTTGGGTGAGGTTGCGTGAGCAAACACAGACCCTTTAAAATAATACTGCGTGGTACCCATCCCATGGGTCCCAAATCTCCAGGTTCAAGGGCATCTTCCTACATCGAAAACATGCATGAGAAACCCAGAAGATGGTACACCATGTGATTTTGAAAGGTTTCTAAAACGCACCTCATTTCTCATCTCCTTGTGCTCGGGTTCGCCATTCCAGCTACTTTACTAGCAATCTCCCTCCTTGGAGAATCAGCACCTTTAAGCTCCTGTTCCCTACAGGTTGCAATTTGTCCTGAGGATGAACGGGAAGAGGGGCAACCAATGAGAGACTAGATCTAGGTGTTGGGACAGGCACAGGTCACTCTATTTTCCCAACAGGAAGAAGAATTACCCACAGGCTCAGCCTGCCGCCCGGAACCAGAATAGGGCCTGAGGCAATCCCGTGCTTTTGCGGCCAGCTCCCAAAAAAGACAGTTGAAAAATGGAGCTCAGGGGCACTGCAATTCACAAACCTGCAGAGTTATAAATGATAACTCTCGTCCACAAATATATTGAGGGAAGGCAACGAAGAGGATTTGAAAGCAAGGCGGAATTGCAGGAAACAGATTTCAGGAGGTAGATACGAATCGCCTTTAAAGCACATGAAAAGCGGCAAAACGTCGACAATGATGCCCTTGGCCAAAAAGGGCGTATGCGTTTTTTCCTGAATATATTCAGGAAAAAACGCATATGCCCTTTTTGTCCAACCAAGCAACCTGGAAAGGCAAATCTGCGCTACAAAGAAGTCTCGCTTCCCATCGGTGAAAAGGGCCATGCTGCAAAAAGTGTCAAAACGAGAAATGCAGGACAGGCCATGGAGAAATGGCAGCCTTGCTACACTGATGGGCGGGATGTAAATTGCCAACAGCCACTCTGGAGAAGTGTACGTTGTGTCCTGAAACATCGAAAAAAAACAGCTTAGGGAGCATAGGGCACGTCCACTCATGGGCATATAAATTGGAAAAACTAAAAATCAGCAAGACACAGGCACCCGAAAGTTTAGGGCTGCTCTGTTGACAAGAACCTCCACTTCATGACGCCTTAAATATCCCAGGAAAGAGAAAAATGGATAAAGAAGTTGTGGTCCTTATGTACAATGGAATATCACTCAGACATGAAATCAATGTTATAAGGCTAGTAGAAGCAAGATGAGTGGAGTTAGGTACGACGATTCTAAGTGAAATAAGTCACACAGAAAAAGACACTTATCATAAGCTATCACTTATAGAGGGAATGTAAAAACCGCTACACTTGAACTGAATTACAAAACAGAACAGAGTCACACGTTTAGAAAACACACTATGGCTGCTTAACGGGAAAGGTGAGGTGGGGTGATGCATAAAACAAGGGTTTCAAATTCGCTCAGATACCGTTCCATACACCCAATATGTAATAGACAAGACCTACTCCGTGCTCAGTGAACTGGACTCAACACCCCCTATTCACCACACAAGAATATATGTGACTAGTAAGAATCTTAAAACCTATGTATTGATATCTCTCTGGAAGGGAGTCAAGTTGGTGTAAAGCCGCATAAACACAGCCATGAAAAGCAGCTAAACCCCATTATAAAAATAAATTACTTATAAAAACCCGTAAAACAAAGACAGTGAAAGAGAGAGAAATTCTTACAAAATTCGTTCAGAGGCTGTGACGCAACCTGGATTGACCATATCTAGACCCACAGCTGGATGAGACATAAGGGTGGACACCCTTGGGGCTGAGAGGTTGGGTGAGGTTGGGTGAGCAAACGCAGACCCTTTAAAGTAATACTGCGTGGTACCCATCCCATGGGTCCCAAATCTCCAGGTTCAAGGGCATCTTGCTACATCGAAAACATGCATGAGAAACCCAGAAGATGGTACACCGTGTGATTTTGAAAGGTTTCTAAAACGCACCTCATTTCTCATCTCCTTGTGCTCGGTTTCGCCATTCCAGCTACTTTACTAGCAATCTCCCTACTTGGAGAATCAGCACCTTTAACCTCCTGTTCCCTACAGGTTGCAATTTGTCCTGAGGATGAACGGGAAGAGGGGCAACCAATGAGAGACTAGATCTAGGTGTTGGGACAGGCACAGGTCACTCTATATTCCCATCAGGAAGAAGAATTAACCACAGGCTCATCCTGCCGCCCAGAAGCAGAATAAGGCCTGAGGCAATCCCGCACTTTTGCGGCCAGCTCCCAAAAAAGAGAGTTGAAAAATGGAGATCAGGGACACTGCAATTCACAAACCCGCAGAGTTATAAATGATAACTCTCATCCACATATATTTTGAGGGAAGGCAACGAAGAGGATTTGAAAACAAGGCAGAATTGCAGGAAACAGATTTCAGGAGGTAGATTCGAATCACCTTGAAAGCACATGAAAAGCGGCAAAACGTCGACAATGATGCCCTTGGCCAAAAAGGGCTTATGCGTTTTTTCCTGAGTATATTCAGGAAAACACGCATACGCCCTTTTTGGCCAACCAAGCAACCTGGAAAGGCAAATCAGCGCTACAAAGAAGTCTCGCTTCCCATCGGTCAAAAGGGTGATGCTGCAAAAAGTTTCAATACCAGAAATGCAGGACAGTCCATGGAGAAATGGCAGCCTTGCTACGCTGATGGGCGGGATGTAAATTGCCAACAGCCACTCTGGAGAAGTGTAAGGTGTGTCCTGAAACATCGAAAAAACACAGCTTAGGGAGCAGAGGGCACGTCCACTCATGGGCGTATAAATTGGGAAAACTAAAAATCAGCAAGACACAGGCACCCCGACGTTTAGGGCTGCTCTGTTGACAAGAACCTCCACTTCATGACACCTTAAATATCCCAGGAAAGAGAAAAATGGATAAAGAAGTTGTGGTCCTTATGTACAATGGAATATCACTCAGACATGAAATCAATGTCATAAGGCTAGTAGAAGCAAGATGAGTGGATTTAGGTACGACGATTCTAAGTGAAATAAGTCACACAGAAAAAGACACTTATCATAAGCTATGACTTATAGAGGGAATGTAAAAACCGCTACACTTGAACTGAATTACGAAACAGAACAGAGTCTCACGTTTAGAAAACACACTATGGCTGCTTAACGGGAAAGGTGAGGTGGGGTGATGCATAAAACAAGGGTTTCAAATTCGCTCAGATACCGTTCCATACACCCAATATGTAATAGACAAGACCTACTCCTTGCTCAGTGAACTGGAATCAACACCCCCTATTCACCGCACAAGAATATATCTGACTAGTAAGAATCATAAAACCTATGTATTGATATCTCTCTGGAAGTGAGTCAAGTGGGTGTAAAGACGCATAAACACAGCCGTGAAAAGCAGCTAAACCCCATTATAAAAATAAATTACTTTTTAAAACCCGTAAAACAAAGACAGTGAAAGAGAGAGAAATTCTTACAAAATTCGTTCAGGGGCTGTGATGCAACCTGGATTGACCATATCTAGACCCACAGCTCGATGAGACATAAGGGTGGTTACTCTTGGGGCTGAGAGGTTTGGTGAGGTTGGGTGAGCAAACGCAGACCCTTTAAAGTAATACTGCTTGGTACCCATCCCATGGGTCCCAAATCCCCAGGTTCAAGGGCATCTTCCTACATCGAAAACATGCATGAGAAACCCAGAAGATGGTACACCGTGTGATTTTGAAAGGTTTTTAAAATGCACCTCATTTCTCATCTCCTTGTGCTCGGGTTTGCCTTTCCAGCTACTTTACTAGCAATCTCCCTACTTGGAGAATCAGCACCATTAAGCTCCTGTTCCCTACAGGTTACAATTTGTCCTGAGGATGAACGGGAAGAGGGGCAACCAATGAGAGACTAGATCTAGGTGTTGGGACAGGCACAGGTCACTCTATTTTCCCATCAGGAAGAAGAATTAACCACAGGCTCAGCCTGCCGCCCAGAAGCAGAATAAGGCCTGAGGCAATCCCGCACTTTTGCGGCCAGCTCCCAAAAAAGAGAGTTGAAAAATGGAGATCAGGGACACTGCAATTCACAAACCCGCAGAGTTATAAATGATAACTCTCATCCACAGATATATTGAGGGAAGGCAACGAAGAGGATTTGAAAACAAGGCAGAATTGCAGGAAACAGATTTCAGGAGGTAGATTCGAATCGCCTTGAAAGCACATGAAAAGCGGCAAAACGTCGACAATGATGCCCTTGGCCAAAAAGGGCTTATGCGTTTTTTCCTGAGTATATTCAGGAAAACACGCATACGCCCTGTTTGGCCAACCAAGCAACCTGGAAATGCAAATCAGCGCTACAAAGAAGTCTCGCTTCCCATCGGTCAAAAGGGTGATGCTGCAAAAAGTTTCAATACCAGAAATGCAGGACAGTCCATGGAGAAATGGCAGCCTTGCTACGCTGATGGTCGGGATGTAAATTGCCAACAGCCACTCTGGAGAAGTGTAAGGTGTGTCCTGAAACATCGAAAAAACACAGCTTAGGGAGCATAGGGCACGTCCACTCTTGGGCGTATAAATTGGGAAAACTAAAAATCAGCAAGACACAGGCACCCCGATGTTTAGGGCTGCTCTGTTGACAAGAACCTCCACTTCATGACACCTTAAATATCCCAGGAAAGAGAAAAATGGATAAAGAAGTTGTGGTCCTTATGTACAATGGAATATCACTCAGACATGAAATCAATGTCATAAGGCTAGTAGAAGCAAGATGAGTGGATTTAGGTACGACGATTCTAAGTGAAATAAGTCACACAGAAAAAGACACTTATCATAAGCTATCACTTAGAGAGGGAATGTAAAAACCGCTACACTTGAACTGAATTACAAAACAGAACAGAGTCACACGTTTAGAAAACACACTATGGCTGCTTAACGGGAAAGGTGAGGTTGGGTGATGCATAAAACAAGGGTTTCAAATTCGCTCAGATACCGTTCCATACACCCAATATGTAATAGACAAGACCTACTCCTTGCTCAGTGAACTGGACTCAACACCCCGTATTCACCGCACAAGAATATATGTGACTAGTAAGAATCTTAAAACCTATATATTGATATCTCTCTGGAAGTGAGTCAAGGGGGTGTAAAGCCGCATAAACAGAGCCATGAAAAGCAGCTAAACCCCATTATAAAAATAAATTACTTTTAAAAACCCGTAAAACAAAGACAGTGAAAGAGAGAGACATTCTTACAAAATTCGTTCAGAGGCTGTGATGCAACCTGGATTGACCATATCTAGACCCACAGCTGGATGAGACATAAGGGTGGACACTCTTGGGGCTGAGAGGTTGGGTGAGGTTGCGTGAGCAAACGCAGACACTTTAAATTAGTACTGCGTGGTACCCATCCCATGGGTCCCAAATCTCCAGGTTCAAGGGCATCTTCCTACATCGAAAACATGCATGAGAAACCCAGAAGATGGTACACCATGTGATTTTGAAAGGTTTCTAAAACGCACCTCATTTCTCATCTCCTTGTGCTCGGGTTCGCCATTCCAGCTACTTTACTAGCAATCTCCCTCCTTGGAGAATCAGCACCTTTAAGCTCCTGTTCCCTACAGGTTGCAATTTGTCCTGAGGATGAACGGGAAGAGGGGCAACCAATGAGAGACTAGATCTAGGTGTTGGGACAGGCACAGGTCACTCTATTTTCCCAACAGGAAGAAGAATTACCCACAGGCTCAGCCTGCCGCCCGGAACCAGAATAGGGCCTGAGGCAATCCCGTGCTTTTGCGGCCAGCTCCCAAAAAAGACAGTTGAAAAATGGAGCTCAGGGGCACTGCAATTCACAAACCTGCAGAGTTATAAATGATAACTCTCGTCCACAAATATATTGAGGGAAGGCAACGAAGAGGAATTCAAAGCAAGGCAGAATTGCAGGAAACAGATTTCAGGAGGTAGATACGAATCGCCTTTAAAGCACATGAAAAGCGGCAAAACGTCGACAATGATGCCCTTGGCCAAAAAGGGGGTATGCGTTTTTTCCTGAATATATTCAGGAAAAAACGCATACGCCCTTTTTGGCCAACCAAGCAACCTGGAAAGGCAAATCAGTGCTACAAAGAAGTCTCGCTTCCCATCGGTGAAAAGGGCCATGCTGCAAAAAGTGTCAAAACGAGAAATGCAGGGCAGGCCATGGAGAAATGGCAGCCTTGCTACACTGATGGGCGGGATGTAAATTGCCAACAGCCACTCTGGAGAAGTGTACGTTGTGTCCTGAAACATCGAAAAAAACAGCTTAGGGAGCATAGGGCACGTCCACTCATGGGCATATAAATTGGAAAAACTAAAAATCAGCAAGACACAGGCACCCGAAAGTTTAGGGCTGCTCTGTTGACAAGAACCTCCACTTCATGACGCCTTAAATATCCCAGGAAAGAGAAAAATGGATAAAGAAGTTGTGGTCCTTATGTACAATGGAATATCACTCAGACATGAAATCAATGTTATAAGGCTAGTAGAAGCAAGATGAGTGGAGTTAGGTACGACGATTCTAAGTGAAATAAGTCACACAGAAAAAGACACTTATCATAAGCTATCACTTATAGAGGGAATGTAAAAACCGCTACACTTGAACTGAATTACAAAACAGAACAGAGTCACACGTTTAGAAAACACACTATGGCTGCTTAACGGGAAAGGTGAGGTGGGGTGATGCATAAAACAAGGGTTTCAAATTCGCTCAGATACCGTTCCATACACCCAATATGTAATAGACAAGACCTACTCCTTGCTCAGTGAACTGGACTCAACACCCCCTATTCACCGCACAAGAATATATGTGACTAGTAAGAATCTTAAAACCTATATATTGATATCTCTCTGGAAGTGAGTCAAGGGGGTGGAAAGCCGCATAAACAGAGCCATGAAAAGCAGCTAAACCCCATTATAAAAATAAATTACTTTTAAAAACCCGTAAAAGAAAGACAGTGAAAGAGAGAGACATTCTTACAAAATTCGTTCAGAGGCTGTTATGCAACCTGGATTGACCATATCTAGACCCACAGCTGGATGAGACATAAGGGTGGACACTCTTGGGGCTGAGAGGTTGGGTGAGGTTGCGTGAGCAAACGCAGACCCTTTAAATTAGTACTGCGTGGTACCCATCCCATGGGTCCCAAATCTCCAGGTTCAAGGGCATCTTCCTACATCGAAAACATGCATGAGAAACCCAGAAGATGGTACACCATGTGATTTTGAAAGGTTTCTAAAACGCACCTCATTTCTCATCTCCTTGTGCTCGGGTTCGCCATTCCAGCTACTTTACTAGCAATCTCCCTCCTTGGAGAATCAGCACCTTTAAGCTCCTGTTCCCTACAGGTTGCAATTTGTCCTGAGGATGAACGGGAAGAGGGGCAACCAATGAGAGACTAGATCTAGGTGTTGGGACAGGCACAGGTCACTCTATTTTCCCAACAGGAAGAAGAATTACCCACAGGCTCAGCCTGCTGCCCGGAACCAGAATAGGGCCTGAGGCAATCCCATGCTTTTGCGGCCAGCTCCCAAAAAAGACAGTTGAAAAATGGAGCTCAGGGGCACTGCCATTCACAAACCTGCAGAGTTATAAATGATAACTCTCGTCCACAAATATATTGAGGGAAGGCAACGAAGAGGAATTCAAAGCAAGGCAGAATTGCAGGAAACAGATTTCAGGAGGTAGATACGAATCGCCTTTAAAGCACATGAAAAGCGGCAAAACGTCGACAATGATGCCCTTGGCCAAAAAGGGCGTATGCGTTTTTTCCTGAATATATTCAGGAAAAAACGCATACGCCCTTTTTGGCCAACCAAGCAACCTGGAAAGGCAAATCAGCGCTACAAAGAAGTCTCGCTTCCCATCGGTGAAAAGGGCCATGCTGCAAAAAGTGTCAAAACGAGAAATGCAGGACAGGCCATGGAGAAATGGCAGCCTTGCTAAACTGATGGGCGGGATGTAAATTGCCAACAGCCACTCTGGAGAAGTGTACGTTGTGTCCTGAAACATCGAAAAAAAACAGCTTAGGGAGCGTAGGGCACGTCCACTCATGGGCATATAAATTGGAAAAACTAAAAATCAGCAAGACACAGGCACCCGAAAGTTTAGGGCTGCTCTGTTGACAAGAACCTCCACTTCATGACACCTTAAATATCCCAGGAAAGAGAAAAATGGATAAAGAAGTTGTGGTCCTTATGTACAATGGAATATCACTCAGACATGAAATCAATGTCATAAGGCTAGTAGAAGCAAGATGAGTGGACTTAGGTACGACGATTCTAAGTGAAATAAGTCACACAGAAAAAGACACTTATCATAAGCTATCACTTATAGAGGGAATGTAAAAACCGCTACACTTGAACTGAATTACAGAACAGAACAGAATCACACGTTTAGAAAACACACTATGGCTGCTTAACGGGAAAGGTGAGGTGGGGTGATGCATAAAACAAGGGGTTCAAATTCGCTCAGATACCGTTCCATACACCCAATATGTAATAGACAAGACCTACTCCTTGCTCAGTGAACTGGACTCAACACCCCCTATTCACCGCACAAGAATATATGTGACTAGTAAGAATCTTAAAACCTATATATTGATATCTCTCTGGAAGTGAGTCAAGGGGGTGTAAAGCCGCATAAACAGAGCCATGAAAAGCAGCTAAACCCCATTATAAAAATAAATTACTTTTAAAAACCCGTAAAACAAAGACAGTGAAAGAGAGAGACATTCTTACAAAATTCGTTCAGAGGCTGTGATGCAACCTGGATTGACCATATCTAGACCCACAGCTGGATGAGACATAAGGGTGGACACTCTTGGGGCTGAGAGGTTGGGTGAGGTTGCGTGAGCAAACGCAGACACTTTAAATTAGTACTGCGTGGTACCCATCCCATGGGTCCCAAATCTCCAGGTTCAAGGGCATCTTCCTACATCGAAAACATGCATGAGAAACCCAGAAGATGGTACACCATGTGATTTTGAAAGGTTTCTAAAACGCACCTCATTTCTCATCTCCTTGTGCTCGGGTTCGCCATTCCAGCTACTTTACTAGCAATCTCCCTCCTTGGAGAATCAGCACCTTTAAGCTCCTGTTCCCTACAGGTTGCAATTTGTCCTGAGGATGAACGGGAAGAGGGGCAACCAATGAGAGACTAGATCTAGGTGTTGGGACAGGCACAGGTCACTCTATTTTCCCAACAGGAAGAAGAATTACCCACAGGCTCAGCCTGCCGCCCGGAACCAGAATAGGGCCTGAGGCAATCCCGTGCTTTTGCGGCCAGCTCCCAAAAAAGACAGTTGAAAAATGGAGCTCAGGGGCACTGCAATTCACAAACCTGCAGAGTTATAAATGATAACTCTCGTCCACAAATATATTGAGGGAAGGCAACGAAGAGGAATTCAAAGCAAGGCAGAATTGCAGGAAACAGATTTCAGGAGGTAGATACGAATCGCCTTTAAAGCACATGAAAAGCGGCAAAACGTCGACAATGATGCCCTTGGCCAAAAAGGGGGTATGCGTTTTTTCCTGAATATATTCAGGAAAAAACGCATACGCCCTTTTTGGCCAACCAAGCAACCTGGAAAGGAAAATCAGTGCTACAAAGAAGTCTCGCTTCCCATCGGTGAAAAGGGCCATGCTGCAAAATGTGTCAAAACGAGAAATGCAGGACAGGCCATGGAGAAATGGCAGCCTTGCTACACTGATGGGCGGGATGTAAATTGCCAACAGCCACTCTGGAGAAGTGTACGTTGTGTCCTGAAACATCGAAAAAAAACAGCTTAGGGAGCATAGGGCACGTCCACTCATGGGCATATAAATTGGAAAAACTAAAAATCAGCAAGACACAGGCACCCGAAAGTTTAGGGCTGCTCTGTTGACAAGAACCTCCACTTCATGACGCCTTAAATATCCCAGGAAAGAGAAAAATGGATAAAGAAGTTGTGGTCCTTATGTACAATGGAATATCACTCAGACATGAAATCAATGTTATAAGGCTAGTAGAAGCAAGATGAGTGGAGTTAGGTACGACGATTCTAAGTGAAATAAGTCACACAGAAAAAGACACTTATCATAAGCTATCACTTATAGAGGGAATGTAAAAACCGCTACACTTGAACTGAATTACAAAACAGAACAGAGTCACACGTTTAGAAAACACACTATGGCTTCTTAACGGGAAAGGTGAGGTGGGGTGATGCATAAAACAAGGGTTTCAAATTCGCTCAGATACCGTTCCATACACCCAATATGTAATAGACAAGACCTACTCCTTGCTCAGTGAACTGGACTCAACACCCCCTATTCACCGCACAAGAATATATGTGACTAGTAAGAATCTTAAAACCTATATATTGATATCTCTCTGGAAGTGAGTCAAGGGGGTGGAAAGCCGCATAAACAGAGCCATGAAAAGCAGCTAAACCCCATTATAAAAATAAATTACTTTTAAAAACCCGTAAAACAAAGACAGTGAAAGAGAGAGACATTCTTACAAAATTCGTTCAGAGGCTGTTATGCAACCTGGATTGACCATATCTAGACCCACAGCTGGATGAGACATAAGGGTGGACACTCTTGGGGTTGAGAGGTTGGGTGAGGTTGCGTGAGCAAACGCAGACCCTTTAAATTAGTACTGCGTGGTACCCATCCCATGGGTCCCAAATCTCCAGGTTCAAGGGCATCTTCCTACATCGAAAACATGCATGAGAAACCCAGAAGATGGTACACCATGTGATTTTGAAAGGTTTCTAAAACGCACCTCATTTCTCATCTCCTTGTGCTCGGGTTCGCCATTCCAGCTACTTTACTAGCAATCTCCCTCCTTGGAGAATCAGCACCTTTAAGCTCCTGTTCCCTACAGGTTGCAATTTGTCCTGAGGATGAACGGGAAGAGGGGCAACCAATGAGAGACTAGATCTAGGTGTTGGGACAGGCACAGGTCACTCTATTTTCCCAACAGGAAGAAGAATTACCCACAGGCTCAGCCTGCTGCCCGGAACCAGAATAGGGCCTGAGGCAATCCCGTGCTTTTGCGGCCAGCTCCCAAAAAAGACAGTTGAAAAATGGAGCTCAGGGGCACTGCAATTCACAAACCTGCAGAGTTATAAATGATAACTCTCGTCCACAAATATATTGAGGGAAGGCAACGAAGAGGAATTCAAAGCAAGGCAGAATTGCAGGAAACAGATTTCAGCAGGTAGATACGAATCGCCTTTAAAGCACATGAAAAGCGGCAAAACGTCGACAATGATGCCCTTGGCCAAAAAGGGGGTATGCGTTTTTTCCTGAATATATTCAGGAAAAAACGCATACGCCCTTTTTGGCCAACCAAGCAACCTGGAAAGGCAAATCAGCGCTACAAAGAAGTCTCGCTTCCCATCGGTGAAAAGGGCCATGCTGCAAAATGTGTCAAAACGAGAAATGCAGGACAGGCCATGGAGAAATGGCAGCCTTGCTACACTGATGGGCGGGATGTAAATTGCCAACAGCCACTCTGGAGAAGTGTACGTTGGGTCCTGAAACATCGAAAAAAAACAGCTTAGGGAGCATAGGGCACATCCACTCATGGGCATATAAATTGGAAAAACTAAAAATCAGCAAGACACAGGCACCCGAAAGTTTAGGGCTGCTCTGTTGACAAGAACCTCCACTTCATGACACCTTAAATATCCCAGGAAAGAGAAAAATGGATAAAGAAGTTGTGGTCCTTATGTACAATGGAATATCACTCAGACATGAAATCAATGTTATAAGGCTGGTAGAAGCAAGATGAGTGGAGTTAGGTACGACAATTCTAAGTGAAATAAGTCACACAGAAAAAGACACTTATCATAAGATATCACTTATAGAGGGAATGTAAAAACCGCTACACTTGAACTGAATTACAAAACAGAAGAGAGTCAAACGTTTAGAAATCACACTATGGCTGCTTAACGGGAAAGGTGAGGTAGGGTGATGCATAAAACAAGGGTTTCAAATTCGCTCAGATACCGTTCCATACACCCAATATGTAATAGACAAGACCTACTCCTTGCTCAGTGAACTGGACTCAACACCCCCTATTCACTGCACAAGAATATATGTGACTAGTAAGAATCTTAAAACCTATATATTGATATCTCTCTGGAAGTGAGTCAAGGGGGTGTAAAGCCGCATAAACAGAGCCATGAAAAGCAGCTAAACCCCATTATAAAAATAAATTACTTTTAAAAACCCGTAAAACAAAGACAGTGAAAGAGAGAGACATTCTTACAAAATTCGTTCAGAGGCTGTGATGCAACCTGGATTGACCATATCTAGACCCACAGCTGGATGAGACATAAGGGTGGACACTCTTGGGGCTGAGAGGTTGGGTGAGGTTGCGTGAGCAAACGCAGACCCTTTAAAGTAGTACTGCGTGGTACCCATCACATGGGTCCCAAATCTCCAGGTTCAAGGGCATCTTCCTACATCGAAAACATGCATGAGAAACCCAGAAGATGGTACACCATGTGATTTTGAAAGGTTTCTAAAACGCACCTCATTTCTCATCTCCTTGTGCTCGGGTTCGCCATTCCAGCTACTTTACTAGCAATCTCCCTACTTGGAGAATCAGCACCTTTAACCTCCTGTTCCCTACAGGTTGCAATTTGTCCTGAGGATGAACGGGAAGAGGGGCAACCAATGAGAGACTAGATCTAGGTGTTGGGACAGGCACAGGTCACTCTATTTTCCCAACAGGAAGAAGAATTAACCACAGGCTCAGCCTGCCGCCCGGAACCAGAATAGGGCCTGAGGCAATCCCATGCTTTTGCGGCCAGCTCCCAAAAAAGACAGTTGAAAAATGGAGCTCAGGGGCACTGCCATTCACAAACCTGCAGAGTTATAAATGATAACTCTCGTCCACAAATATATTGAGGGAAGGCAACGAAGAGGAATTGAAAGCAAGGCAGAATTGCAGGAAACAGATTTCAGGAGGTAGATACGAATCGCCTTTAAAGCACATGAAAAGCGGCAAAACGTCGACAATGATGCCCTTGGCCAAAAAGGGCGTATGCGTTTTTTCCTGAATATATTCAGGAAAAAACGCATACGCCCTTTTTGGCCAACCAAGCAACCTGGAAAGGCAAATCAGCGCTACAAAGAAGTCTCGCTTCCCATCGGTGAAAAGGGCCATGCTGCAAAAAGTGTCAAAACGAGAAATGCAGGACAGGCCATGGAGAAATGGCAGCCTTGCTAAACTGATGGGCGGGATGTAAATTGCCAACAGCCACTCTGGAGAAGTGTACGTTGTGTCCTGAAACATCGAAAAAAAACAGCTTAGGGAGCGTAGGGCACGTCCACTCATGGGCATATAAATTGGAAAAACTAAAAATCAGCAAGACACAGGCACCCGAAAGTTTAGGGCTGCTCTGTTGACAAGAACCTCCACTTCATGACACCTTAAATATCCCAGGAAAGAGAAAAATGGATAAAGAAGTTGTGGTCCTTATGTACAATGGAATATCACTCAGACATGAAATCAATGTCATAAGGCTAGTAGAAGCAAGATGAGTGGACTTAGGTACGACGATTCTAAGTGAAATAAGTCACACAGAAAAAGACACTTATCATAAGCTATCACTTATAGAGGGAATGTAAAAACCGCTACACTTGAACTGAATTACAGAACAGAACAGAATCACACGTTTAGAAAACACACTATGGCTGCTTAACGGGAAAGGTGAGGTGGGGTGATGCATAAAACAAGGGGTTCAAATTCGCTCAGATACCGTTCCATACACCCAATATGTAATAGACAAGACCTGCTCCTTGCTCAGTGAACTGGACTCAACACCCCCTATTCACCGCACAAGAATATATGTGACTAGTAAGAATCTTAAAACCTATATATTGATATCTCTCTGGAAGTGAGTCAAGGGGGTGTAAAGCCGCATAAACAGAGCCATGAAAAGCAGCTAAACCCCATTATAAAAATAAATTACTTTTAAAAACCCGTAAAACAAAGACAGTGAAAGAGAGAGACATTCTTACAAAATTCGTTCAGAGGCTGTGATGCAACCTGGATTGACCATATCTAGACCCACAGCTGGATGAGACATAAGGGTGGACACTCTTGGGGCTGAGAGGTTGGGTGAGGTTGCGTGAGCAAACGCAGACCCTTTAAATTAGTACTGCGTGGTACCCATCCCATGGGTCCCAAATCTCCAGGTTCAAGGGCATCTTCCTACATCGAAAACATGCATGAGAAACCCAGAAGATGGTACACCATGTGATTTTGAAAGGTTTCTAAAACGCACCTCATTTCTCATCTCCTTGTGCTCGGGTTCGCCATTCCAGCTACTTTACTAGCAATCTCCCTCCTTGGAGAATCAGCACCTTTAAGCTCCTGTTCCCTACAGGTTGCAATTTGTCCTGAGGATGAACGGGAAGAGGGGCAACCAATGAGAGACTAGATCTAGGTGTTGGGACAGGCACAGGTCACTCTATTTTCCCAACAGGAAGAAGAATTACCCACAGGCTCAGCCTGCCGCCTGGAACCAGAATAGGGCCTGAGGCAATCCCGTGCTTTTGCGGCCAGCTCCCAAAAAAGACAGTTGAAAAATGGAGCTCAGGGGCACTGCAATTCACAAACCTGCAGAGTTATAAATGATAACTCTCGTCCACAAATATATTGAGGGAAGGCAACGAAGAAGAATTCAAAGCAAGGCAGAATTGCAGGAAACAGATTTCAGGAGGTAGATACGAATCGCCTTTAAAGCACATGAAAAGCGGCAAAACGTCGACAATGATGCCCTTGGCCAAAAAGGGCGTATGCGTTTTTTCCTGAATATATTCAGGAAAAAACGCATACGCCCTTTTTGGCCAACCAAGCAACCTGGAAAGGCAAATCAGCGCTACAAAGAAGTCTCGCTTCCCATCGGTGAAAAGGGCCATGCTGCAAAAAGTGTCAAAACGAGAAATGCAGGACAGGCCATGGAGAAATGGCAGCCTTGCTACACTGATGGACGGGATGTAAATTGCCAACAGCCACTCTGGAGAAGTGTACGTTGGGTCCTGAAACATCGAAAAAAAACAGCTTAGGGAGCATAGGGCACGTCCACTCATGGGCATATAAATTGGAAAAACTAAAAATCAGAAAGACACAGGCACCCGAAAGTTTAGGGCTGCTCTGTTGACAAGAACCTCCACTTCATGACACCTTAAATATCCCAGGAAAGAGAAAAATGGATAAAGAAGTTGTGGTCCTTATGTACAATGGAATATCACTCAGACATGAAATCAATGTTATAAGGCTAGTAGAAGCAAGATGAGTGGAGTTAGGTACGACAATTCTAAGTGAAATAAGTCACACAGAAAAAGACACTTATCATAAGATATCACTTATAGAGGGAATGTAAAAACCGCTACACTTGAACTGAATTACAAAACAGAACAGAGTCACACGTTTAGAAATCACACTATGGCTGCTTAACGGGAAAGGTGAGGTAGGGTGATGCATAAAACAAGGGTTTCAAATTCGCTCAGATACCGTTCCATACACCCAATATGTAATAGACAAAACCTACTCCTTGCTCAGTGAACTGGACTCAACACCCCCTATTCACTGCACAAGAATATATGTGACTAGTAAGAATCTTAAAACCTATATATTGATATCTCTCTGGAAGTGAGTCAAGGGGGTGTAAAGCCGCATAAACAGAGCCATGAAAAGCAGCTAAACCCCATTATAAAAATAAATTACTTTTAAAAACCCGTAAAACAAAGACAGTGAAAGAGAGAGACATTCTTACAAAATTCGTTCAGAGGCTGTGATGCAACCTGGATTGACCATATCTAGACCCACAGCTGGATGAGACATAAGGGTGGACACTCTTGGGGCTGAGAGGTTGGGTGAGGTTGCGTGAGCAAACGCAGACCCTTTAAAGTAGTACTGCGTGGTACCCATCCCATGGGTCCCAAATCTCCAGGTTCAAGGGCATCTTCCTACATCGAAAACATGCATGAGAAACCCAGAAGATGGTACACCATGTGATTTTGAAAGGTTTCTAAAACGCACCTCATTTCTCATCTCCTTGTGCTCGGGTTCGCCATTCCAGCTACTTTACTAGCAATCTCCCTACTTGGAGAATCAGCACCTTTAACCTCCTGTTCCCTACAGGTTGCAATTTGTCCTGAGGATGAACGGGAAGAGGGGCAACCAATGAGAGACTAGATCTAGCTGTTGGGACAGGCACAGGTCACTCTATTTTCCCAACAGGAAGAAGAATTACCCACAGGCTCAGCCTGCCGCCCGGAACCAGAATAGGGCCTGAGGCAATCCCGTGCTTTTGCGGCCAGCTCCCAAAAAAGACAGTTGAAAAATGGAGCTCAGGGGCACTGCAATTCACAAACCTGCAGAGTTATAAATGATAACTCTCGTCCACAAATATATTGAGGGAAGGCAACGAAGAGGAATTCAAAGCAAGGCAGAATTGCAGGAAACAGATTTCAGGAGGTAGATACGAATCGCCTTTAAAGCACATGAAAAGCGGCAAAACGTCGACAATGATGCCCTTGGCCAAAAAGGGCGTATGCGTTTTTTCCTGAATATATTCAGGAAAAAACGCATACGCCCTTTTTGGCCAACCAAGCAACCTGGAAAGGCAAATCAGCGCTACAAAGAAGTCTCGCTTCCCATCGGTGAAAAGGGCCATGCTGCAAAAAGTGTCAAAACGAGAAATGCAGGACAGGCCATGGAGAAATGGCAGCCTTGCTACACTGATGGGCGGGATGTAAATTCCCAACAGCCACTCTGGAGAAGTGTACGTTGTGTCCTGAAACATCGAAAAAAAACAGCTTAGGGAGCATAGGGCACGTCCACTCATGGGCATATAAATTGGAAAAACTAAAAATCAGCAAGACACAGGCACCCGAAAGTTTAGGGCTGCTCTGTTGACAAGAACCTCCACTTCATGACGCCTTAAATATCCCAGGAAAGAGAAAAATGGATAAAGAAGTTGTGGTCCTTATGTACAATGGAATATCACTCAGACATGAAATCAATGTTATAAGGCTAGTAGAAGCAAGATGAGTGGAGTTAGGTACGACGATTCTAAGTGAAATAAGTCACACAGAAAAAGACACTTATCATAAGCTATCACTTATAGAGGGAATGTAAAAACCGCTACACTTGAACTGAATTACAAAACAGAACAGAGTCACACGTTTAGAAAACACACTATGGCTGCTTAACGGGAAAGGTGAGGTGGGGTGATGCATAAAACAAGGGTTTCAAATTCGCTCAGATACCGTTCCATACACCCAATATGTAATAGACAAGACCTACTCCTTGCTCAGTGAACTGGACTCAACACCCCCTATTCACCGCACAAGAATATATGTGACTAGTAAGAATCTTAAAACCTATATATTGATATCTCTCTGGAAGTGAGTCAAGGGGGTGTAAAGCCGCATAAACAGAGCCATGAAAAGCAGCTAAACCCCATTATAAAAATAAATTACTTTTAAAAACCCGTAAAACAAAGACAGTGAAAGAGAGAGACATTCTTACAAAATTCGTTCAGAGGCTGTGATGCAACCTGGATTGACCATATCTAGACCCACAGCTGGATGAGACATAAGGGTGGACACTCTTGGGGCTGAGAGGTTGGGTGAGGTTGCGTGAGCAAACGCAGACCCTTTAAAGTAGTACTGCGTGGTACCCATCCCATGGGTCCCAAATCTCCAGGTTCAAGGGCATCTTCCTACATCGAAAACATGCATGAGAAACCCAGAAGATGGTACACCATGTGATTTTGAAAGGTTTCTAAAACGCACCTCATTTCTCATCTCCTTGTGCTCGGGTTCGCCATTCCAGCTACTTTACTAGCAATCTCCCTCCTTGGAGAATCAGCACCTTTAAGCTCCTGTTCCCTACAGGTTGCAATTTGTCCTGAGGATGAACGGGAAGAGGGGCAACCAATGAGAGACTAGATCTAGCTGTTGGGACAGGAACAGGTCACTCTATTTTCCCAACAGGAAGAAGAATTACCCACAGGCTCAGCCTGCCGCCCGGAACCAGAATAGGGCCTGAGGCAATCCCGTGCTTTTGCGGCCAGCTCCCAAAAAAGACAGTTGAAAAATGGAGCTCAGGGGCACTGCAATTCACAAACCTGCAGAGTTATAAATGATAACTCTCGTCCACAAATATATTGAGGGAAGGCAACGAAGAGGAATTCAAAGCAAGGCAGAATTGCAGGAAACAGATTTCAGGAGGTAGATACGAATCGCCTTTAAAGCACATGAAAAGCGGCAAAACGTCGACAATGATGCCCTTGGCCAAAAAGGGCGTATGCGTTTTTTCCTGAATATATTCAGGAAAAAACGCATACGCCCTTTTTGGCCAACCAAGCAACCTGGAAAGGCAAATCAGCGCTACAAAGAAGTCTCGCTTCCCATCGGTGAAAAGGGCCATGCTGCAAAATGTGTCAAAACGAGAAATGCAGGACAGGCCATGGAGAAATGGCAGCCTTGCAACACTGATGGGTGGGATGTAAATTGCCAACAGCCACTCTGGAGAAGTGTACGTTGTGTCCTGAAACATCGAAAAAAAACAGCTTAGGGAGCATAGGTCACGTCCACTCATGGGCATATAAATTGGAAAAACTAAAAATCAGCAAGACACAGGCACCCGAAAGTTTAGGGCTGCTCTGTTGACAAGAACCTCCACTTCATGACACCTTAAATATCCCAGGAAAGAGAAAAATGGATAAAGAAGTTGTGGTCCTTATGTACAATGGAATATCACTCAGACATGAAATCAATGTTATAAGGCTGGTAGAAGCAAGATGAGTGGAGTTAGGTACGACAATTCTAAGTGAAATAAGTCACACAGAAAAAGACACTTATCATAAGATATCACTTATAGAGGGAATGTAAAAACCGCTACACTTGAACTGAATTACAAAACAGAAGAGAGTCACACGTTTAGAAATCACACTATGGCTGCTTAACGGGAAAGGTGAGGTGGGGTGATGCATAAAACAAGGGTTTCAAATTCGCTCAGATACCGTTCCATACACCCAATATGTAATAGACAAGACCTACTCCTTGCTCAGTGAACTGGACTCAACACCCCCTATTCACCGCACAAGAATATATGTGACTAGTAAGAATCTTAAAACCTATATATTGATATCTCTCTGGAAGTGAGTCAAGGGGGTGTAAAGCCGCATAAACAGAGCCATGAAAAGCAGCTAAACCCCATTATAAAAATAAATTACTTTTAAAAACCCGTAAAACAAAGACAGTGAAAGAGAGAGACATTCTTACAAAATTCGTTCAGAGGCTGTGATGCAACCTGGATTGACCATATCTAGACCCACAGCTGGATGAGACATAAGGGTGGACACTCTTGGGGCTGAGAGGTTGGGTGAGGTTGCGTGAGCAAACGCAGACCCTTTAAAGTAGTACTGCGTGGTACCCATCCCATGGGTCCCAAATCTCCAGGTTCAAGGGCATCTTCCTACATCGAAAACATGCATGAGAAACCCAGAAGATGGTACACCATGTGATTTTGAAAGGTTTCTAAAACGCACCTCATTTCTCATCTCCTTGTGCTCGGGTTCGCCATTCCAGCTACTTTACTAGCAATCTCCCTCCTTGGAGAATCAGCACCTTTAAGCTCCTGTTCCCTACAGGTTGCAATTTGTCCTGAGGATGAACGGGAAGAGGGGCAACCAATGAGAGACTAGATCTAGCTGTTGGGACAGGCACAGGTCACTCTATTTTCCCAACAGGAAGAAGAATTACCCACAGGCTCAGCCTGCCGCCTGGAACCAGAATAGGGCCTGAGGCAATCCCGTGCTTTTGCGGCCAGCTCCCAAAAAAGACAGTTGAAAAATGGAGCTCAGGGGCACTGCAATTCACAAACCTGCAGAGTTATAAATGATAACTCTCGTCCACAAATATATTGAGGGAAGGCAACGAAGAAGAATTCAAAGCAAGGCAGAATTGCAGGAAACAGATTTCAGGAGGTAGATACGAATCGCCTTTAAAGCACATGAAAAGCGGCAAAACGTCGACAATGATGCCCTTGGCCAAAAAGGGCGTATGCGTTTTTTCCTGAATATATTCAGGAAAAAACGCATACGCCCTTTTTGGCCAACCAAGCAACCTGGAAAGGCAAATCAGCGCTACAAAGAAGTCTCGCTTCCCATCGGTGAAAAGGGCCATGCTGCAAAAAGTGTCAAAACGAGAAATGCAGGACAGGCCATGGAGAAATGGCAGCCTTGCTACACTGATGGGCGGGATGTAAATTGCCAACAGCCACTCTGGAGAAGTGTACGTTGGGTCCTGAAACATCGAAAAAAAACAGCTTAGGGAGCATAGGGCACGTCCACTCATGGGCATATAAATTGGAAAAACTAAAAATCAGAAAGACACAGGCACCCGAAAGTTTAGGGCTGCTCTGTTGACAAGAACCTCCACTTCATGACACCTTAAATATCCCAGGAAAGAGAAAAATGGATAAAGAAGTTGTGGTCCTTATGTACAATGGAATATCACTCAGACATGAAATCAATGTTATAAGGCTAGTAGAAGCAAGATGAGTGGAGTTAGGTACGACAATTCTAAGTGAAATAAGTCACACAGAAAAAGACACTTATCATAAGATATCACTTATAGAGGGAATGTAAAAACCGCTACACTTGAACTGAATTACAAAACAGAACAGAGTCACACGTTTAGAAATCACACTATGGCTGCTTAACGGGAAAGGTGAGGTAGGGTGATGCATAAAACAAGGGTTTCAAATTCGCTCAGATACCGTTCCATACACCCAATATGTAATAGACAAAACCTACTCCTTGCTCAGTGAACTGGACTCAACACCCCCTATTCACTGCACAAGAATATATGTGACTAGTAAGAATCTTAAAACCTATATAGTGATATCTCTCTGGAAGTGAGTCAAGGGGGTGTAAAGCCGCATAAACAGAGCCATGAAAAGCAGCTAAACCCCATTATAAAAATAAATTACTTTTAAAAACCCGTAAAACAAAGACAGTGAAAGAGAGAGACATTCTTACAAAATTCGTTCAGAGGCTGTGATGCAACCTGGATTGACCATATCTAGACCCACAGCTGGATGAGACATAAGGGTGGACACTCTTGGGGCTGAGAGGTTGGGTGAGGATGCGTGAGCAAACGCAGACCCTTTAAAGTAGTACTGCGTGGTACCCATCCCATGGGTCCCAAATCTCCAGGTTCAAGGGCATCTTCCTACATCGAAAACATGCATGAGAAACCCAGAAGATGGTACACCATGTGATTTTGAAAGGTTTCTAAAACGCACCTCATTTCTCATCTCCTTGTGCTCGGGTTCGCCATTCCAGCTACTTTACTAGCAATCTCCCTACTTGGAGAATCAGCACCTTTAACCTCCTGTTCCCTACAGGTTGCAATTTGTACTGAGGATGAACGGGAAGAGGGGCAACCAATGAGAGACTAGATCTAGGTGTTGGGACAGGCACAGGTCACTCTATTTTCCCAACAGGAAGAAGAATTACCCACAGGCTCAGCCTGCCGCCCGGAACCAGAATAGGGCCTGAGGCAATCCCGTGCTTTTGCGGCCAGCTCCCAAAAAAGACAGTTGAAAAATGGAGCTCAGGGGCACTGCAATTCACAAACCTGCAGAGTTATAAATGATAACTCTCGTCCACAAATATATTGAGGGAAGGCAACGAAGAGGAATTCAAAGCAAGGCAGAATTGCAGGAAACAGATTTCAGGAGGTAGATACGAATCGCCTTTAAAGCACATGAAAAGCGGCAAAACGTCGACAATGATGCCCTTGGCCAAAAAGGGCGTATGCGTTTTTTCCTGAATATATTCAGGAAAAAACGCATACGCCCTTTTTGGCCAACCAAGCAACCTGGAAAGGCAAATCAGCGCTACAAAGAAGTCTCGCTTCCCATCGGTGAAAAGGGCCATGCTGCAAAAAGTGTCAAAACGAGAAATGCAGGACAGGCCATGGAGAAATGGCAGCCTTGCTACACTGATGGGCGGGATGTAAATTGCCAACAGCCACTCTGGAGAAGTGTACGTTGGGTCCTGAAACATCGAAAAAAAACAGCTTAGGGAGCATAGGGCACGTCCACTCATGGGCATATAAATTGGAAAAACTAAAAATCAGAAAGACACAGGCACCCGAAAGTTTAGGGCTGCTCTGTTGACAAGAACCTCCACTTCATGACACCTTAAATATCCCAGGAAAGAGAAAAATGGATAAAGAAGTTGTGGTCCTTATGTACAATGGAATATCACTCAGACATGAAATCAATGTTATAAGGCTAGTAGAAGCAAGATGAGTGGAGTTAGGTACGACAATTCTAAGTGAAATAAGTCACACAGAAAAAGACACTTATCATAAGATATCACTTATAGAGGGAATGTAAAAACCGCTACACTTGAACTGAATTACAAAACAGAACAGAGTCACACGTTTAGAAATCACACTATGGCTGCTTAACGGGAAAGGTGAGGTAGGGTGATGCATAAAACAAGGGTTTCAAATTCGCTCAGATACCGTTCCATACACCCAATATGTAATAGACAAAACCTACTCCTTGCTCAGTGAACTGGACTCAACACCCCCTATTCACTGCACAAGAATATATGTGACTAGTAAGAATCTTAAAACCTATATAGTGATATCTCTCTGGAAGTGAGTCAAGGGGGTGTAAAGCCGCATAAACAGAGCCATGAAAAGCAGCTAAACCCCATTATAAAAATAAATTACTTTTAAAAACCCGTAAAACAAAGACAGTGAAAGAGAGAGACATTCTTACAAAATTCGTTCAGAGGCTGTGATGCAACCTGGATTGACCATATCTAGACCCACAGCTGGATGAGACATAAGGGTGGACACTCTTGGGGCTGAGAGGTTGGGTGAGGTTGCGTGAGCAAACGCAGACCCTTTAAAGTAGTACTGCGTGGTACCCATCCCATGGGTCCCAAATCTCCAGGTTCAAGGGCATCTTCCTACATCGAAAACATGCATGAGAAACCCAGAAGATGGTACACCATGTGATTTTGAAAGGTTTCTAAAACGCACCTCATTTCTCATCTCCTTGTGCTCGGGTTCGCCATTCCAGCTACTTTACTAGCAATCTCCCTACTTGGAGAATCAGCACCTTTAACCTCCTGTTCCCTACAGGTTGCAATTTGTCCTGAGGATGAACGGGAAGAGGGGCAACCAATGAGAGACTAGATCTAGGTGTTGGGACAGGCACAGGTCACTCTATTTTCCCAACAGGAAGAAGAATTACCCACAGGCTCAGCCTGCCGCCCGGAACCAGAATAGGGCCTGAGGCAATCCCGTGCTTTTGCGGCCAGCTCCCAAAAAAGACAGTTGAAAAATGGAGCTCAGGGGCACTGCAATTCACAAACCTGCAGAGTTATAAATGATAACTCTCGTCCACAAATATATTGAGGGAAGGCAACGAAGAGGAATTCAAAGCAAGGCAGAATTGCAGGAAACAGATTTCAGGAGGTAGATACGAATCGCCTTTAAAGCACATGAAAAGCGGCAAAACGTCGACAATGATGCCCTTGGCCAAAAAGGGCGTATGCGTTTTTTCCTGAATATATTCAGGAAAAAACGCATACGCCCTTTTTGGCCAACCAAGCAACCTGGAAAGGCAAATCAGCGCTACAAAGAAGTCTCGCTTCCCATCGGTGAAAAGGGCCATGCTGCAAAAAGTGTCAAAACGAGAAATGCAGGACAGGCCATGGAGAAATGGCAGCCTTGCTACACTGATGGGCGGGATGTAAATTCCCAACAGCCACTCTGGAGAAGTGTACGTTGTGTCCTGAAACATCGAAAAAAAACAGCTTAGGGAGCATAGGGCACGTCCACTCATGGGCATATAAATTGGAAAAACTAAAAATCAGCAAGACACAGGCACCCGAAAGTTTAGGGCTGCTCTGTTGACAAGAACCTCCACTTCATGACGCCTTAAATATCCCAGGAAAGAGAAAAATGGATAAAGAAGTTGTGGTCCTTATGTACAATGGAATATCACTCAGACATGAAATCAATGTTATAAGGCTAGTAGAAGCAAGATGAGTGGAGTTAGGTACGACGATTCTAAGTGAAATAAGTCACACAGAAAAAGACACTTATCATAAGCTATCACTTATAGAGGGAATGTAAAAACCGCTACACTTGAACTGAATTACAAAACAGAACAGAGTCACACGTTTAGAAAACACACTATGGCTGCTTAACGGGAAAGGTGAGGTGGGGTGATGCATAAAACAAGGGTTTCAAATTCGCTCAGATACCGTTCCATACACCCAATATGTAATAGACAAGACCTACTCCTTGCTCAGTGAACTGGACTCAACACCCCCTATTCACCGCACAAGAATATATGTGACTAGTAAGAATCTTAAAACCTATATATTGATATCTCTCTGGAAGTGAGTCAAGGGGGTGTAAAGCCGCATAAACAGAGCCATGAAAAGCAGCTAAACCCCATTATAAAAATAAATTACTTTTAAAAACCCGTAAAACAAAGACAGTGAAAGAGAGAGACATTCTTACAAAATTCGTTCAGAGGCTGTGATGCAACCTGGATTGACCATATCTAGACCCACAGCTGGATGAGACATAAGGGTGGACACTCTTGGGGCTGAGAGGTTGGGTGAGGTTGCGTGAGCAAACGCAGACCCTTTAAATTAGTACTGCGTGGTACCCATCCCATGGGTCCCAAATCTCCAGGTTCAAGGGCATCTTCCTACATCGAAAACATGCATGAGAAACCCAGAAGATGGTACACCATGTGATTTTGAAAGGTTTCTAAAACGCACCTCATTTCTCATCTCCTTGTGCTCGGGTTCGCCATTCCAGCTACTTTACTAGCAATCTCCCTCCTTGGAGAATCAGCACCTTTAAGCTCCTGTTCCCTACAGGTTGCAATTTGTCCTGAGGATGAACGGGAAGAGGGGCAACCAATGAGAGACTAGATCTAGGTGTTGGGACAGGCACAGGTCACTCTATTTTCCCAACAGGAAGAAGAATTACCCACAGGCTCAGCCTGCCGCCCGGAACCAGAATAGGGCCTGAGGCAATCCCGTGCTTTTGCGGCCAGCTCCCAAAAAAGACAGTTGAAAAATGGAGCTCAGGGGCACTGCAATTCACAAACCTGCAGAGTTATAAATGATAACTCTCGTCCACAAATATATTGAGGGAAGGCAACGAAGAGGAATTCAAAGCAAGGCAGAATTGCAGGAAACAGATTTCAGGAGGTAGATACGAATCGCCTTTAAAGCACATGAAAAGCGGCAAAACGTCGACAATGATGCCCTTGGCCAAAAAGGGCGTATGCGTTTTTTCCTGAATATATTCAGGAAAAAACGCATACGCCCTTTTTGGCCAACCAAGCAACCTGGAAAGGCAAATCAGCGCTACAAAGAAGTCTCGCTTCCCATCGGTGAAAAGGGCCATGCTGCAAAAAGTGTCAAAACGAGAAATGCAGGACAGGCCATGGAGAAATGGCAGCCTTGCTACACTGATGGGTGGGATGTAAATTGCCAACAGCCACTCTGGAGAAGTGTACGTTGTGTCCTGAAACATCGAAAAAAAACAGCTTAGGGAGCATAGGGCACGTCCACTCATGGGCATATAAATTGGAAAAACTAAAAATCAGCAAGACACAGGCACCCGAAAGTTTAGGGCTGCTCTGTTGACAAGAACCTCCACTTCATGACGCCTTAAATATCCCAGGAAAGAGAAAAATGGATAAAGAAGTTGTGGTCCTTATGTACAATGGAATATCACTCAGACATGAAATCAATGTTATAAGGCTAGTAGAAGCAAGATGAGTGGAGTTAGGTACGACGATTCTAAGTGAAATAAGTCACACAGAAAAAGACACTTATCATAAGCTATCACTTATAGAGGGAATGTAAAAACCGCTACACTTGAACTGAATTACAAAACAGAACAGAGTCACACGTTTAGAAAACACACTATGGCTGCTTAACGGGAAAGGTGAGGTGGGGTGATGCATAAAACAAGGGTTTCAAATTCGCTCAGATACCGTTCCATACACCCAATATGTAATAGACAAGACCTACTCCTTGCTCAGTGAACTGGACTCAACACCCCCTATTCACCGCACAAGAATATATGTGACTAGTAAGAATCTTAAAACCTATATATTGATATCTCTCTGGAAGTGAGTCAAGGGGGTGTAAAGCCGCATAAACAGAGCCATGAAAAGCAGCTAAACCCCATTATAAAAATAAATTACTTTTAAAAACCCGTAAAACAAAGACAGTGAAAGAGAGAGACATTCTTACAAAATTCGTTCAGAGGCTGTGATGCAACCTGGATTGACCATATCTAGACCCACAGCTGGATGAGACATAAGGGTGGACACTCTTGGGGCTGAGAGGTTGGGTGAGGTTGCGTGAGCAAACGCAGACCCTTTAAATTAGTACTGCGTGGTACCCATCCCATGGGTCCCAAATCTCCAGGTTCAAGGGCATCTTCCTACATCGAAAACATGCATGAGAAACCCAGAAGATGGTACACCATGTGATTTTGAAAGGTTTCTAAAACGCACCTCATTTCTCATCTCCTTGTGCTCGGGTTCGCCATTCCAGCTACTTTACTAGCAATCTCCCTCCTTGGAGAATCAGCACCTTTAAGCTCCTGTTCCCTACAGGTTGCAATTTGTCCTGAGGATGAACGGGAAGAGGGGCAACCAATGAGAGACTAGATCTAGGTGTTGGGACAGGCACAGGTCACTCTATTTTCCCAACAGGAAGAAGAATTACCCACAGGCTCAGCCTGCCGCCTGGAACCAGAATAGGGCCTGAGGCAATCCCGTGCTTTTGCGGCCAGCTCCCAAAAAAGACAGTTGAAAAATGGAGCTCAGGGGCACTGCAATTCACAAACCTGCAGAGTTATAAATGATAACTCTCGTCCACAAATATATTGAGGGAAGGCAACGAAGAAGAATTCAAAGCAAGGCAGAATTGCAGGAAACAGATTTCAGGAGGTAGATACGAATCGCCTTTAAAGCACATGAAAAGCGGCAAAACGTCGACAATGATGCCCTTGGCCAAAAAGGGCGTATGCGTTTTTTCCTGAATATATTCAGGAAAAAACGCATACGCCCTTTTTGGCCAACCAAGCAACCTGGAAAGGCAAATCAGCGCTACAAAGAAGTCTCGCTTCCCATCGGTGAAAAGGGCCATGCTGCAAAAAGTGTCAAAACGAGAAATGCAGGACAGGCCATGGAGAAATGGCAGCCTTGCTACACTGATGGGCGGGATGTAAATTGCCAACAGCCACTCTGGAGAAGTGTACGTTGTGTCCTGAAACATCAAAAAAAAACAGCTTAGGGAGCATAGGGCACGTCCACTCATGGGCATATAAATTGGAAAAACTAAAAATCAGCAAGACACAGGCACCCGAAAGTTTAGGGCTGCTCTGTTGACAAGAACCTCCACTTCATGACGCCTTAAATATCCCAGGAAAGAGAAAAATGGATAAAGAAGTTGTGGTCCTTATGTACAATGGAATATCACTCAGACATGAAATCAATGTTATAAGGCTAGTAGAAGCAAGATGAGTGGAGTTAGGTACGACGATTCTAAGTGAAATAAGTCACACAGAAAAAGACACTTATCATAAGCTATCACTTATAGAGGGAATGTAAAAACCGCTACACTTGAACTGAATTACAAAACAGAACAGAGTCACACGTTTAGAAAACACACTATGGCTGCTTAACGGGAAAGGTGAGGTGGGGTGATGCATAAAACAAGGGTTTCAAATTCGCTCAGATACCGTTCCATACACCCAATATGTAATAGACAAGACCTACTCCTTGCTCAGTGAACTGGACTCAACACCCCCTATTCACCGCACAAGAATATATGTGACTAGTAAGAATCTTAAAACCTATATATTGATATCTCTCTGGAAGTGAGTCAAGGGGGTGTAAAGCCGCATAAACAGAGCCATGAAAAGCAGCTAAACCCCATTATAAAAATAAATTACTTTTAAAAACCCGTAAAACAAAGACAGTGAAAGAGAGAGACAGTCTTACAAAATTCGTTCAGAGGCTGTGATGCAACCTGGATTGACCATATCTAGACCCACAGCTGGATGAGACATAAGGGTGGACACTCTTGGGGCTGAGAGGTTGGGTGAGGTTGCGTGAGCAAACACAGACCCTTTAAAATAATACTGCGTGGTACCCATCCCATGGGTCCCAAATCTCCAGGTTCAAGGGCATCTTCCTACATCGAAAACATGCATGAGAAACCCAGAAGATGGTACACCATGTGATTTTGAAAGGTTTCTAAAACGCACCTCATTTCTCATCTCCTTGTGCTCGGGTTCGCCATTCCAGCTACTTTACTAGCAATCTCCCTCCTTGGAGAATCAGCACCTTTAAGCTCCTGTTCCCTACAGGTTGCAATTTGTCCTGAGGATGAACGGGAAGAGGGGCAACCAATGAGAGACTAGATCTAGGTGTTGGGACAGGCACAGGTCACTCTATTTTCCCAACAGGAAGAAGAATTACCCACAGGCTCAGCCTGCCGCCCGGAACCAGAATAGGGCCTGAGGCAATCCCGTGCTTTTGCGGCCAGCTCCCAAAAAAGACAGTTGAAAAATGGAGCTCAGGGGCACTGCAATTCACAAACCTGCAGAGTTATAAATGATAACTCTCGTCCACAAATATATTGAGGGAAGGCAACGAAGAGGATTTGAAAGCAAGGCGGAATTGCAGGAAACAGATTTCAGGAGGTAGATACGAATCGCCTTTAAAGCACATGAAAAGCGGCAAAACGTCGACAATGATGCCCTTGGCCAAAAAGGGCGTATGCGTTTTTTCCTGAATATATTCAGGAAAAAACGCATATGCCCTTTTTGTCCAACCAAGCAACCTGGAAAGGCAAATCTGCGCTACAAAGAAGTCTCGCTTCCCATCGGTGAAAAGGGCCATGCTGCAAAAAGTGTCAAAACGAGAAATGCAGGACAGGCCATGGAGAAATGGCAGCCTTGCTACACTGATGGGCGGGATGTAAATTGCCAACAGCCACTCTGGAGAAGTGTACGTTGTGTCCTGAAACATCGAAAAAAAACAGCTTAGGGAGCATAGGGCACGTCCACTCATGGGCATATAAATTGGAAAAACTAAAAATCAGCAAGACACAGGCACCCGAAAGTTTAGGGCTGCTCTGTTGACAAGAACCTCCACTTCATGACGCCTTAAATATCCCAGGAAAGAGAAAAATGGATAAAGAAGTTGTGGTCCTTATGTACAATGGAATATCACTCAGACATGAAATCAATGTTATAAGGCTAGTAGAAGCAAGATGAGTGGAGTTAGGTACGACGATTCTAAGTGAAATAAGTCACACAGAAAAAGACACTTATCATAAGCTATCACTTATAGAGGGAATGTAAAAACCGCTACACTTGAACTGAATTACAAAACAGAACAGAGTCACACGTTTAGAAAACACACTATGGCTGCTTAACGGGAAAGGTGAGGTGGGGTGATGCATAAAACAAGGGTTTCAAATTCGCTCAGATACCGTTCCATACACCCAATATGTAATAGACAAGACCTACTCCGTGCTCAGTGAACTGGACTCAACACCCCCTATTCACCACACAAGAATATATGTGACTAGTAAGAATCTTAAAACCTATGTATTGATATCTCTCTGGAAGGGAGTCAAGTTGGTGTAAAGCCGCATAAACACAGCCATGAAAAGCAGCTAAACCCCATTATAAAAATAAATTACTTATAAAAACCCGTAAAACAAAGACAGTGAAAGAGAGAGAAATTCTTACAAAATTCGTTCAGAGGCTGTGACGCAACCTGGATTGACCATATCTAGACCCACAGCTGGATGAGACATAAGGGTGGACACCCTTGGGGCTGAGAGGTTGGGTGAGGTTGGGTGAGCAAACGCAGACCCTTTAAAGTAATACTGCGTGGTACCCATCCCATGGGTCCCAAATCTCCAGGTTCAAGGGCATCTTGCTACATCGAAAACATGCATGAGAAACCCAGAAGATGGTACACCGTGTGATTTTGAAAGGTTTCTAAAACGCACCTCATTTCTCATCTCCTTGTGCTCGGTTTCGCCATTCCAGCTACTTTACTAGCAATCTCCCTACTTGGAGAATCAGCACCTTTAACCTCCTGTTCCCTACAGGTTGCAATTTGTCCTGAGGATGAACGGGAAGAGGGGCAACCAATGAGAGACTAGATCTAGGTGTTGGGACAGGCACAGGTCACTCTATATTCCCATCAGGAAGAAGAATTAACCACAGGCTCATCCTGCCGCCCAGAAGCAGAATAAGGCCTGAGGCAATCCCGCACTTTTGCGGCCAGCTCCCAAAAAAGAGAGTTGAAAAATGGAGATCAGGGACACTGCAATTCACAAACCCGCAGAGTTATAAATGATAACTCTCATCCACATATATTTTGAGGGAAGGCAACGAAGAGGATTTGAAAACAAGGCAGAATTGCAGGAAACAGATTTCAGGAGGTAGATTCGAATCACCTTGAAAGCACATGAAAAGCGGCAAAACGTCGACAATGATGCCCTTGGCCAAAAAGGGCTTATGCGTTTTTTCCTGAGTATATTCAGGAAAACACGCATACGCCCTTTTTGGCCAACCAAGCAACCTGGAAAGGCAAATCAGCGCTACAAAGAAGTCTCGCTTCCCATCGGTCAAAAGGGTGATGCTGCAAAAAGTTTCAATACCAGAAATGCAGGACAGTCCATGGAGAAATGGCAGCCTTGCTACGCTGATGGGCGGGATGTAAATTGCCAACAGCCACTCTGGAGAAGTGTAAGGTGTGTCCTGAAACATCGAAAAAACACAGCTTAGGGAGCAGAGGGCACGTCCACTCATGGGCGTATAAATTGGGAAAACTAAAAATCAGCAAGACACAGGCACCCCGACGTTTAGGGCTGCTCTGTTGACAAGAACCTCCACTTCATGACACCTTAAATATCCCAGGAAAGAGAAAAATGGATAAAGAAGTTGTGGTCCTTATGTACAATGGAATATCACTCAGACATGAAATCAATGTCATAAGGCTAGTAGAAGCAAGATGAGTGGATTTAGGTACGACGATTCTAAGTGAAATAAGTCACACAGAAAAAGACACTTATCATAAGCTATGACTTATAGAGGGAATGTAAAAACCGCTACACTTGAACTGAATTACGAAACAGAACAGAGTCTCACGTTTAGAAAACACACTATGGCTGCTTAACGGGAAAGGTGAGGTGGGGTGATGCATAAAACAAGGGTTTCAAATTCGCTCAGATACCGTTCCATACACCCAATATGTAATAGACAAGACCTACTCCTTGCTCAGTGAACTGGAATCAACACCCCCTATTCACCGCACAAGAATATATCTGACTAGTAAGAATCATAAAACCTATGTATTGATATCTCTCTGGAAGTGAGTCAAGTGGGTGTAAAGACGCATAAACACAGCCGTGAAAAGCAGCTAAACCCCATTATAAAAATAAATTACTTTTTAAAACCCGTAAAACAAAGACAGTGAAAGAGAGAGAAATTCTTACAAAATTCGTTCAGGGGCTGTGATGCAACCTGGATTGACCATATCTAGACCCACAGCTCGATGAGACATAAGGGTGGTTACTCTTGGGGCTGAGAGGTTTGGTGAGGTTGGGTGAGCAAACGCAGACCCTTTAAAGTAATACTGCTTGGTACCCATCCCATGGGTCCCAAATCCCCAGGTTCAAGGGCATCTTCCTACATCGAAAACATGCATGAGAAACCCAGAAGATGGTACACCGTGTGATTTTGAAAGGTTTTTAAAATGCACCTCATTTCTCATCTCCTTGTGCTCGGGTTTGCCTTTCCAGCTACTTTACTAGCAATCTCCCTACTTGGAGAATCAGCACCATTAAGCTCCTGTTCCCTACAGGTTACAATTTGTCCTGAGGATGAACGGGAAGAGGGGCAACCAATGAGAGACTAGATCTAGGTGTTGGGACAGGCACAGGTCACTCTATTTTCCCATCAGGAAGAAGAATTAACCACAGGCTCAGCCTGCCGCCCAGAAGCAGAATAAGGCCTGAGGCAATCCCGCACTTTTGCGGCCAGCTCCCAAAAAAGAGAGTTGAAAAATGGAGATCAGGGACACTGCAATTCACAAACCCGCAGAGTTATAAATGATAACTCTCATCCACAGATATATTGAGGGAAGGCAACGAAGAGGATTTGAAAACAAGGCAGAATTGCAGGAAACAGATTTCAGGAGGTAGATTCGAATCGCCTTGAAAGCACATGAAAAGCGGCAAAACGTCGACAATGATGCCCTTGGCCAAAAAGGGCTTATGCGTTTTTTCCTGAGTATATTCAGGAAAACACGCATACGCCCTGTTTGGCCAACCAAGCAACCTGGAAATGCAAATCAGCGCTACAAAGAAGTCTCGCTTCCCATCGGTCAAAAGGGTGATGCTGCAAAAAGTTTCAATACCAGAAATGCAGGACAGTCCATGGAGAAATGGCAGCCTTGCTACGCTGATGGTCGGGATGTAAATTGCCAACAGCCACTCTGGAGAAGTGTAAGGTGTGTCCTGAAACATCGAAAAAACACAGCTTAGGGAGCATAGGGCACGTCCACTCTTGGGCGTATAAATTGGGAAAACTAAAAATCAGCAAGACACAGGCACCCCGATGTTTAGGGCTGCTCTGTTGACAAGAACCTCCACTTCATGACACCTTAAATATCCCAGGAAAGAGAAAAATGGATAAAGAAGTTGTGGTCCTTATGTACAATGGAATATCACTCAGACATGAAATCAATGTCATAAGGCTAGTAGAAGCAAGATGAGTGGATTTAGGTACGACGATTCTAAGTGAAATAAGTCACACAGAAAAAGACACTTATCATAAGCTATCACTTATAGAGGGAATGTAAAAACCGCTACACTTGAACTGAATTACGAAACAGAACAGAGTCTCACGTTTAGAAAACACACTATGGCTGCTTAACGGGAAAGGTGAGGTGGGGTGATGCATAAAACAAGGGTTTCAAATTCGCTCAGATACCGTTCCATACACCCAATATGTAATAGACCAGACCTACTCCTTGCTCAGAGAACTGGAATCAACACCCCCTATTCACCGCACAAGAATATATCTGACTAGTAAGAATCATAAAACCTATGTATTGATATCTCTCTGGAAGTGAGTCAAGTGGGTGTAAAGACGCATAAACACAGCCGTGAAAAGCAGCTAAACCCCATTATAAAAATAAATTACTTTTTAAAACCCGTAAAACAAAGACAGTGAAAGAGAAAGAAATTCTTACAAAATTCGTTCAGGGGCTGTGATGCAACCTGGATTGACCATATCTAGACCCACAGCTGGATGAGACATAAGGGTGGTCACTCTTGGGGCTGAGAGGTTTGGTGAGGTTGGGTGAGCAAACGCAGACCCTTTAAAGTAATACTGCTTGGTACCCATCCCATGGGTCCCAAATCCCCAGGTTCAAGGGCATCTTCCTACATCGAAAACATGCATGAGAAACCCAGAAGATGGTACACCGTGTGATTTTGAAAGGTTTTTAAAATGCACCTCATTTCTCATCTCCTTGTGCTCGGGTTCGCCTTTCCAGCTACTTTACTAGCAATCTCCCTACTTGGAGAATCAGCACCATTAAGCTCCTGTTCCCTACAGGTTACAATTTGTCCTGAGGATGAACGGGAAGAGGGGCAACCAATGAGAGACTAGATCTAGGTGTTGGGACAGGCACAGGTCACTCTATTTTCCCATCAGGAGGAAGAATTAACCACAGGCTCAGCCTGCCGCAGGGAACCAGAATAGGGCCTGAGGCAATCCCGCAATTTTGCGGCCAGCTCCCAAAAAAGAGAGTTGAAAAATGGAGATCAGGGACACTGCAATTCACAAACCCGCAGAGTTATAAATGATAACTCTCATCCACAGATATATTGAGGGAAGGCAACGAAGAGGATTTGAAAACAAGGCAGAATGGCAGGAAACAGATTTCAGGAGGTAGATTCGAATCGCCTTGAAAGCACATGAAAAGCGGCAAAACGTCGACAATGATGCCCTTGGCCAAAAAGGGCTTATGCGTTTTTTCCTGAGTATATTCAGGAAAAAACGCATACGCCCTTTTTGGCCAACCAAGCAAACTGGAAAGGCAAACCAGCGCTACAAAGAAGTCTCGCTTCCCATCGGTCAAAAGGGTGATGCTGCAAAAAGTTTCAATACCAGAAATGCAGGACAGTCCATGGAGAAATGGCAGCCTTGCTACGCTGATGGGCGGGATGTAAATTGCCAACAGCCACTCTGGAGAAGTGTAAGGTGTGTCCTGAAACATGGAAAAAACACAGCTTAGGGAGCATAGGGCACGTCCACTCATGGGCGTATAAATTGGGAAAAATAAAAATCAGCAAGACACAGGCACCCCAAAGGTTAGGGCTGCTCTGTTGACAAGAACCTCCACTTCATGACACCTTAAATATCCCAGGAAAGAGAAAAATGGATAAAGAATTTGTGGTCCTTATGTACAATGGAATATCACTCAGACATGAAATGAATGCAATAAGGCTAGTAGAAGCAAGATGAGTGGAGTTAGGTACGACGATTCTAAGTGAAATAAGTCACACAGAAAAAGACACTTATCATAAGCTATCACTTATAGAGGGAATGTAAAAACCGCTACACTTGAACTGAATTACAAAACAGAACAGAGTCACACGTTTAGAAAACACACTATGGCTGCTTAACGGGAAAGGTGAGGTGGGGTGATGCATAAAACAAGGGTTTCAAATTCGCTCAGATACCGTTCCATACACCCAATATGTAATAGACAAGACCTACTCCTTGCTCAGTGAACTGGACTCAACACCCCCTATTCACCACACAAGAATATATGTGACTAGTAAGAATCTTAAAACCTATGTATTGATATCTGTCTGGAAGTGAGTCAAGTGGGTGTAAAGCCGCATAAACACAGCCGTGAAAAGCAGCTAAACCCCATTATAAAAATAAATTACTTTTAAAAACCCTTAAAATAAAGACAGTGAAAGAGAGAAATTCTTACAAAATTCGTTCAGAGGCTGTGATGCAACCTGAATTGACCATATCTAGACACACAGCTGAATGAGACATAAGGTTGGACACTCTTGGGGTTGAGAGTTTGGGTGAGCAAACGCAGACCCTTTAAAGTAATACTGCGTGGTACCCATCCCATGGGTCCCAAATCTCCAGGCTCAAGGGCATCTTCCTACATCGAAAACATGCATGAGAAAAACAGAAGATGGTACACCGTGTGATTTTGAAAGGTTTCTAAAACGCACCTCATTTCTCATCTCCTTGTGTTCGGGTTCGCCATTCCAGCTACTTTATTAACAATCTCCCTACTTGGAGAATCAGCACCTTTAACCTCCTGTTCCGTACAGGTTGTAATTTGTCCTGAGTATAAAAGGGAAGAGGGGCAACCAATGAGAGACTAGGTCTAGGTGTTGGGACAGGCACAGGTCACTCTATTTTCCCATCAGGAAGAAGAATTTACCACAGGCTCAGCCTGCTGCCGGGAACCAGAATAGGGCCTGAGGCAATCCCGTGCTTTTGCCGCCAGCTCCCAAAAAAATAGTTGAAAAATGGAGCTCAGGGGCACTGCCATTCACAAACCTGCTGGGTTATAAATGATAACTCTCATCCACAAATATATTGAGGGAAGGCAACGAAGAGGATTTGAAAGCAAGGCAGAATTGCAGGAAACAGGTTTCAGGAGGTAGATTCGAATCGCCTTTAAAGCACATGAAAAGTGGCAAAACGTCGCCAATGATGCACTTGGCCAAAAAGGGCGTATGCGTTTTTTCCTGAATATATTCAGGAAAAAACGCATACGCCCTTTTTGGCCAACCAAGCAACCTGGAAAGGCAAATCAGCACTACAAAGAAGTCTCGCTTCCCATCGGTCAAAAGGGCCATGCTGCAAAAAGTGTCAAAACCAGAAATGCAGGACAGGCCATGGAGAAATGGCAGCCGTGCTACGCTGATCGTCGGGATGTAAATTGCCAACAGCCACTCTGGAGAAGTGTACGGTGTGTCCTGAAACATCGAAAAAACACAGCTTAGGGAGCATAGGGCACGTCCACTCATGGGCGTATAAATTGGGAAAACTAAAAATCAGCAAGACACAGGCACCCCAAAGTTTAGGGCTGCTCTTTTGACAAGAACCTCCACTTCATGACACCTTAAATATCCCAGGAAAGAGAAAAATGGATAAAGAAGTTGTGGTCCTTATGTACAATGGAATATCACGCAGACATGAAATCAATGTCATAAGGCTAGTAGAAGCAAGATGAGTGGATTTAGGTACGACGATTCTAAGTGAAATAAGTCACACAGAAAAAGACACTTATCATAAGCTATCACTTATAGAGGGAATGTAAAAACCGCTACACTTGAACTGAATTACGAAACAGAACAGAGTCTCACGTTTAGAAAACCCACTATGGCTGCTTAACGGGAAAGGTGAGGTGGGGTGATGCATAAAACAAGGGTTTCAAATTCGCTCAGATACCGTTCCATACACCCAATATGTAATAGACAAGACCTACTCCTTGCTCAGTGAACTGGACTCAACACCCCCTATTCACCACACAAGAATATATGTGACTAGTAAGAATCTTAAAACCTATGTATTGATATCTCTCTGGAAGTGAGTCAAGTGGTTGTAAATCCGCATAAACACAGCCGTGAAAAGCAGCTAAACCCCATTATAAAAATAAATTACTTTTAAAAACCCGTAAAACAAAGACAGTGAAAGAGAGAGAAATTCTTACAAAATTCGTTCAGGGGCTGTGATGCAACCTGGATTGACCATATCTAGACCCACACCTGGATGAGACATAAGTGTGGACACTCTTGGGGCTGAGAGTTTGGGTGAGGTTGGGTGAGCAAACGCAGACCCTTTAAAGTAATACTGCGTGGTACCCATCCCATGGGTCCCAAATCTCCAGGTTCAAGGGCATCTTCCTACATCGAAAACATGCATGAGAAACCCAGAGGATGGTACACCGTGTGATTTTGAAAGGTTTCTAAAACGCACCTCATTTCTCATCTCCTTGTGTTCGGGTTCGCCATTCCAGCTACTTTACTAACAATCTCCCTACTTGGAGAATCAGCACCTTTAACCTCCTGTTCCGTACAGGTTGCAATTTGTCCTGAGGATGAAAGGGAAGAGGGGCAACCAATGAGAGACTAGGTCTAGGTGTTGGGACAGGCACAGGTCACTCTATTTTCCCATCAGGAAGAAGAATTAACCACAGGCTCAGCCTGCCGCCGGGAACCAGAATAGGGCCTGAGGCAATCACGTGCTTTTGCCGCCAGCTCCCAAAAAAATAGTTGAAAAATGGAGCTCAGGGGCACTGCCATTCACAAACCTGCTGGGTTATAAATGATAACTCTCATCCACAAATATATTGAGGGAAGGCAACGAAGAGGATTTGAAAGCAAGGCAGAATTGCAGGAAACAGATTTCAGGAGGTAGATACGAATCGCCTTTAAAGCACATGAAAAGTGGCAAAACGTCGCCAATGATGTACTTGGCCAAAAAGGGCGTATGCGTTTTTTCCTGAATATATTCAGGAAAAAACGCATACGCCCTTTTTGGCCAACCAAGCAACCTGGAAAGGCAAATCAGCACTACAAAGAAGTATCGCTTCCCATCGGTGAAAAGGGCCATGCTGCAAAAAGTGTCAAAACCAGAAATGCAGGACAGGCCATGGAGAAATGGCAGCCGTGCTACGCTGATCGTCGGGATGTAAATTGCCAACAGCCACTCTGGAGAAGTGTAAGGTGTGTCCTGAAACATCGAAAAAACACAGCTTAGGGAGCATAGGGCAAGTCCACTCATGGGCGTATAAATTGGGAAAACTAAAAATCAGCAAGACACAGGCACCCCGACGTTTAGGGCTGCTCTGTTGACAAGAACCTCCACTTCATGACACCTTAAATATCCCAGGAAAGAGAAAAATGGATAAAGAAGTTGTGGTCCTTATGTACAATGGAATATCACTCAGACATGAAATCAATGTCATAAGGCTAGTAGAAGCAAGATGAGTGGATTTAGGTACGACGATTCTAAGTGAAATAAGTCACACAGAAAAAGACACTTATCATAAGCTATCACTTATAGAGGGCATGTAAAAACCGCTACACTTGAACTGAATTACGAAACAGAACAGAGTCTCACGTTTAGAAAACACACTATGGCTGCTTAACGGGAAAGGTGAGGTGGGGTGATGCATAAAACAAGGGTTTCAAATTCGCTCAGATACCGTTCCATACACCCAATATGTAATAGACAAGACCTACTCCTTGCTCAGTGAACTGGAATCAACACCCCCTATTCACCGCACAAGAATATATCTGACTAGTAAGAATCATAACACCTATGTATTGATATCTCTCTGGAAGTGAGTCAAGTGGGTGTAAAGACGCATAAACACAGCCGTGAAAAGCAGCTAAACCCCATTATAAAAATAAATTACTTTTTAAAACCCGTAAAACAAAGACAGTGAAAGAGAGAGAAATTCTTACAAAATTCGTTCAGGGGCTGTGATGCAACCTGGATTGACCATATCTAGACCCACAGCTGGATGAGACATAAGGGTGGTCACTCTTGGGGCTGAGAGGTTTGGTGAGGTTGGGTGAGCAAACGCAGACGCTTTAAAGTAATACTGCTTGGTACCCATCCCATGGGTCCCAAATCCCCAGGTTCAAGGGCATCTTCCTACATCGAAAACATGCATGAGAAACCCAGAAGATGGTACACCGTGTGATTTTGAAAGGTTTTTAAAATGCACCTCATTTCTCATCTCCTTGTGCTCGGGTTTGCCTTTCCAGCTACTTTACTAGCAATCTCCCTACTTGGAGAATCAGCACCATTAAGCTCCTGTTCCCTACAGGTTACAATTTGTCCTGAGGATGAACGGGAAGAGGGGCAACCAATGAGAGACTAGATCTAGGTGTTGGGACAGGCACAGGTCACTCTATTTTCCCATCAGGAAGAAGAATTAACCACAGGCTCAGCCTGCCGCCCAGAAGCAGAATAAGGCCTGAGGCAATCCCGCACTTTTGCGGCCAGCTCCCAAAAAAGAGAGTTGAAAAATGGAGATCAGGGACACTGCAATTCACAAACCCGCAGAGTTATAAATGATAACTCTCATCCACAGATATTTTGAGGGAAGGCAACGAAGAGGATTTGAAAACAAGGCAGAATTGCAGGAAACAGATTTCAGGAGTTAGATTCGAATCACCTTGAAAGCACATGAAAAGCGGCAAAACGTCGACAATGATGCCCTTGGCCAAAAAGGGCTTATGCGTTTTTTCCTGAGTATATTCAGGAAAACACGCATACGCCCTTTTTGGCCAACCAAGCAACCTGGAAAGGCAAATCAGCGCTACAAAGAAGTCTCGCTTCCCATCGGTCAAAAGGGTGATGCTGCAAAAAGTTTCAATACCAGAAATGCAGGACAGTCCATGGAGAAATGGCAGCCTTGCTACGCTGATGGGCGGGATGTAAATTGCCAACAGCCACTCTGGAGAAGTGTAAGGTGTGTCCTGAAACATCGAAAAAACACAGCTTAGGGAGCATAGGGCACGTCCACTCATGAGCGTATAAATTGGGAAAACTAAAAATCAGCAAGACACAGGCACCCCGACGTTTAGGGCTGCTCTGTTGACAAGAACCTCCACTTCATGACACCTTAAATATCCCAGGAAAGAGAAAAATGGATAAAGAAGTTGTGGTCCTTATGTACAATGGAATATCACTCAGACATGAAATCAATGTCATAAGGCTAGTAGAAGCAAGATGAGTGGATTTAGGTACGACGATTCTAAGTGAAATAAGTCACACAGAAAAAGACACTTATCATAAGCTATGACTTATAGAGGGAATGTAAAAACCGCTACACTTGAACTGAATTACGAAACAGAACAGAGTCTCACGTTTAGAAAACACACTATGGCTGCTTAACGGGAAAGGTGAGGTGGGGTGATGCATAAAACAAGGGTTTCAAATTCGCTCAGATACCGTTCCATACACCCAATATGTAATAGACAAGACCTACTCCTTGCTCAGTGAACTGGAATCAACACCCCCTATTCACCGCACAAGAATATATCTGACTAGTAAGAATCATAAAACCTATGTATTGATATCTCTCTGGAAGTGAGTCAAGTGGGTGTAAAGACGCATAAACACAGCCGTGAAAAGCAGCTAAACCCCATTATAAAAATAAATTACTTTTTAAAACCCGTAAAACAAAGACAGTGAAAGAGAGAGAAATTCTTACAAAATTCGTTCAGGGGCTGTGATGCAACCTGGATTGACCATATCTAGACCCACAGCTGGATGAGACATAAGGGTGGTCACTCTTGGGGCTGAGAGGTTTGGTGAGGTTGGGTGAGCAAACGCAGACGCTTTAAAGTAATACTGCTTGGTACCCATCCCATGGGTCCCAAATCCCCAGGTTCAAGGGCATCTTCCTACATCAAAAACATGCATGAGAAACCCAGAAGATGGTACAACGTGTGATTTTGAAAGGTTTTTAAAATGCACCTCATTTCTCATCTCCTTGTGCTCGGGTTTGCCTTTCCAGCTACTTTACTAGCAATCTCCCTACTTGGAGAATCAGCACCATAAAGCTCCTGTTCCCTACAGGTTACAATTTGTCCTGAGGATGAACGGGAAGAGGGGCAACCAATGAGAGACTAGATCTAGGTGTTGGGACAGGCACAGGTCACTCTATTTTCCCATCAGGAAGAAGAATTAACCACAGGCTCAGCCTGCCGCCCAAAAGCAGAATAAGGCCTGAGGCAATCCCGCACTTTTGCGGCCAGCTCCCAAAAAAGAGAGTTGAAAAATGGAGATCAGGGACACTGCAATTCACAAACCCGCAGAGTTATAAATGATAACTCTCATCCACAGATATATTGAGGGAAGGCAACGAAGAGGATTTGAAAACAAGGCAGAATTGCAGGAAACAGATTTCAGGAGGTAGATTCGAATCGCCTTGAAAGCACATGAAAAGCGGCAAAACGTCGACAATGATGCCCTTGGCCAAAAAGGGCTTATGCGTTTTTTCCTGAGTATATTCAGGAAAACACGCATACGCCCTTTTTGGCCAACCAAGCAACCTGGAAATGCAAATCAGCGCTACAAAGAAGTCTCGCTTCCCATCGGTCAAAAGGGTGATGCTGCAAAAAGTTTCAATACCAGAAATGCAGGACAGTCCATGGAGAAATGGCAGCCTTGCTACGCTGATGGGCGGGATGTAAATTGCCAACAGCCACTCTGGAGAAGTGTAAGGTGTGTCCTGAAACATCGAAAAAACACAGCTTACGGAGCATAGGGCACGTCCACTCATGGGCGTATAAATTGGGAAAACTAAAAATCAGCAAGACACAGGCACCCCGATGTTTAGGGCTGCTTTGTTGACAAGAACCTCCACTTCATGACACCTTAAATATCCCAGGAAAGAGAAAAATGGATAAAGAAGTTGTGGTCCTTATGTACAATGGAATATCACTCAGACATGAAAACAATGTCATAAGGTTAGTAGAAGCAAGATGAGTGGATTTAGGTACGACGATTCTAAGTGAAATAAGTCACACAGAAAAAGACACTTATCATAAGCTATCACTTATAGAGGGAATGTAAAAACCGCTACACTTGAACTGAATTACAAAACAGAACAGAGTCTCACGTTTAGAAAACACACTATGGCTGCTAAACGGGAAAGGTGAGGTGGGGTGATGCATAAAACAAGGGTTTCAAATTCGCTCAGATACCGTTCCATACACCCAATATGTAATAGACAAGACCTACTCCTTGCTCAGTGAACTGGAATCAACACCCCCTATTCACCGCACAAGAATATATCTGACTAGTAAGAATCATAAAACCTATGTATTGATATCTCTCTGGAAGTGAGTCAAGTGGGTGTAAAGACGCATAAACACAGCCGTGAAAAGCAGCTAAACCCCATTATAAAAATAAATTACTTTTAAAAACCCGTAAAACAAAGACAGTGAAAGAGAGAGAAATTCTTACAAAATTCCTTCAGAGGCTGTGATGCAACCTGGATTGACCATATCTAGACCCACAGCTGGATGAGACATAAGGGTGGACACTCTTGGGGCTGAGAGGTTTGGTGAGGTTGGGTGAGCAAACGCAGACCCTTTAAAGTAATACTGCTTGGTACCCATCCCATGGGTCCCAAATCCCCAGGTTCAAGGGCATCTTCCTACATCGAAAACATGCATGAGAAACCCAGAAGATGGTACACCGTGTGATTTTGAAAGGTTTGTAAAACGCACCTCATTTCTCATCTCCTTGTGCTCGGGTTCGCCTTTCCAGCTACTTTACTAGCAATCTCCCTACTTGGAGAATCAGCACCATTAAGCTCCTGTTCCCTACAGGTTACAATTTGTCCTGAGGATGAACGGGAAGAGGGGCAACCAATGAGAGACTAGATCTAGGTGTTGGGACAGGCACAGGTCACTCTATTTTCCCATCAGGAAGAAGAATTAACCACAGGCTCAGCCTGCCGCCCGGAACCAGAATAGGGCCTGAGGCAATCCCGCGCTTTGCGGCCAGCTCCCAAAAAAGCGAGTTGAAAAATGGAGCTCAGGGGCACTGCAATTCACAAACCTGCAGAGTTATAAATGATAACTCTCGTCCACAAATATATTGAGGGAAGGCAACGAAGAGGATTTGAAAGCAAGGCAGAATTGCAGGAAACAGGTATCAGGAGGTAGATTCGAATCGCCTTTAAAGCACATGAAAAGCGGCAAAACGTGGACAATGATGCCCTTGGCCTAAAAGGGCGTATGCGTTTTTTACTGAATATATTCAGGAAAAAACGCATACGCCCTTTTTGGCCAACCAAGCAACCTGGAAAGGCAAATCAGCGCTACAATGAAGTCTCGCTTCCCATCGTTCAAAGGCCGTGCTGAAAAAAGTGTCAAAACCAGAAATGCAGGACAGGCCATGGAGAAATGGCAGCCTTGCTACGCTGATGGGTGGGATGTAAATTGCCAACAGCCACTCTGGAGAAGTGTACGGTGTGTCCTGAAACATCGAAAAAACTCAGCTTAGGGAGCATAGGGCACGTCCACTCATGGGCGTATAAATTGGGAAAACTAAAAATCAGCAAGACACAGGCACCCCAAAGTTTAGGGCTGCTCTGTTGACAAGAAACTCCACTTCATGACACCTTAAATATCCCAGGAAAGAGAAAAATGGATAAAGAAGTTGTGGTCCTTATGTACAATGGAATATCACTCAGACATGAAATCAATGTCATAAGGCTAGTAGAAGCAAGATGAGTGGATTTAGGTACGACGATTTTAAGTGAAATAAGTCACACAGAAAAAGACACTAATTATAAGCTATCACTTATAGAGGGAATGTAAAAACCGCTACACTTGAACTGAATTACAAAACAGAACAGATTCACACGTTTAGAAAACACACTATGGCTGTTTAACGGGAAAGGTGAGGTGGGGTGATGCATAAAACAAGGGTTTCAAATTCGCTCAGATACAGTTCCATACACCCAATATGTAATAGACAAGACCAACTCCTTGCTCAGTGAACTGGACTCAACACCCCCTATTCACCGCACAAGAATATATCTGACTAGTAAGAATCTTAAAACCTATGTATTGATATCTCTCTGGAAGTGAGTCAAGTGGTTGTAAATCCGCATAAACACAGCCGTGAAAAGCAGCTAAACCCCATTATAAAAATAAATTACTTTTAAAAACCCGTAAAACAAAGACAGTGAAAGAGAGAGAAATTCTTACAAAATTCGTTCAGGGGCTGTGATGCAACCTGGATTGACCATATCTAGACCCACACCTGGATGAGACATAAGTGTGGACACTCTTGGGGCTGAGAGTTTGGGTGAGGTTGGGTGAGCAAACGCAGACCCTTTAAAGTAATACTGCGTGGTACCCATCCCATGGGTCCCAAATCTCCAGGTTCAAGGGCATCTTCCTACATCGAAAACATGCATGAGAAACCCAGAGGATGGTACACCGTGAGATTTTGAAAGGTTTCTAAAACGCACCTCATTTCTCATCTCCTTGTGTTCGGGTTCGCCATTCCAGCTACTTTACTAGCAATCTCCCTACTTGGAGAATCAGCACCTTTAAGCTCCTGTTCCCTACAGGTTGCAATTTGTCCTGAGGATGAACGGGAAGAGGGGCAACCAATGAGAGACTAGATCTAGGTGTTGGGACAGGCACAGGTCCCTCTATTTTCCCATCAGGAAGAAGAATTAACCACAGGCTCAGCCTGCCGCCGGGAACCACAATAGGGCCTGAGGCAATCCCGTACTTTTGCGGCCAGCTCCCAAAAAAGACAGTTGAAAATTGGAGCACATGAGCACTGCAATTCACAAACCTGCAAATTTATAAATGATGACTCTCGTCCACAAATATATTGAGGGAAGGCAATGAAGAGGATTTGAAAGCAAGGCAGAATTGCAGGAAACAGATTTCAGGAGGTAGATACGAATCGCCTTTAAAGAACATAAAAAGCGGCAAAACGTCGACAATGATGCCCTTGGCCAAAAAGGGCGTATGCGTTTTTTCCTGAATATATTCAGGAAAAAACGCATACGCCCTTTTTGGCCAACCAAGCAACCTGGAAAGGCAAATCAGCGCTACAAAGAAGTCTCGCTTCCCATCGGTCAAAAGGGCCATGCTGCAAAAAGTGTCAAAACCAGAAATGCAGGACAGGCCATGGAGAAATGGCAGCCTTGCTACACTGATGGGCGGGATGTAAATTCCCAACAGCCACTCTGGAGAAGTGTACGTTGTGTCCTGAAACATGGAAAAAAAAACAGCTTAGGGAGCATAGGGCACGTCCACTCATGGGCATATAAATTGGAAAAACTAAAAATCAGCAAGTCACAGGCACCCGAAAGTTTAGGGCTGCTCTGTTGACAAGAACCTCCACTTCATGACACCTTAAATATCCCAGGAAAGAGAAAAATGGATAAAGAAGTTGTGGTCCTTATGTACAATGGAATATCACTCAGACATGAAATCAATGTCATAAGGCTAGTAGAAGCAAGATGAGTGGAGTTAGGTACGACGATTCTAAGTGAAATAAGTCACACAGAAAAAGACACTTATCATAAGCTATCACTTATAGAGGGAATGTAAAAACCGCTACACTTGAACTGAATTACAAAACAGAACAGAGTCACACGTTTAGAAAACACACTATGGCTGCTTAACGGGAAAGGTTAGGTGGGGTGATGCATAAAACAAGAGTTTCAAATTCGCTCAGATACCGTTCCATACACCCAATATGTAATAGAAAAGACCTACTCCTTGCTGAGTGAACTGGACTCAACACCCCCTATTCACCACACAAGAATATATGTGACTAGTAAGAATCTTAAAACCTATGTATTGATATCTCTCTGGAAGTGAGTCAAGTGGGTGTAAAGCCGCATAAACACAGCCATGAAAAGCAGCTAAACTCCATTATAAAAATAAATTACTTTTAAAAACCCGTAAAACAAAGACAGTGAAAGAGAGAGAAATTCTTACAAAATTCGTTCAGAGGCTGTGACGCAACCTGGATTGACCATATCTAGACCCACAGCTGGATGAGACATAAGGGTGGACACCCTTCGGGCTGAGAGGTTGGGTGAGGTTTGGTGAGCAAATGCAGAACCTTTAAAGTAATACTGCGAGGTACCCATCCCATGGGTCCCAAATCTCCAGGTTCAAGGGCATCTTCCTACATCGAAAACATGCATGAGAAACCCAGAAGATGGTACACCGTGTGATTTTGAAAGGTTTCTAAAACGCACCTCATTTCTCATCTCCTCGTGCTCGTTTTCGCCATTCCAGCTACTTTACTAGCAATCTCCCTACTTGGAGAATCAGAACCTTTAAGCTCCTGTTCCCTACAGGTTGCAATTTCTCCTGAGGATGAACGGGAAGAGGGGCAACCAATGAGAGACTAGATCTAGGTGTTGGGACAGGCACAGGTCACTCTATTTTCCCAACAGGAAGAAGAATTAACCACAGGCTCAGCCTGTCGCCTGGAACCAGAATAGGGCCTGAGGCAATCCCGTGTTTTTGCGGCCAACTCCCAAAAAAGACAGTTGAAAAATGGAGCTCATGGGCACTGCAATTCACAAACCTGCTGAGTTATAAATGATAACTCTCGTCCACAAATATATTGAGGGAAGGCAACGAAGAGGATTTGAAAGCAAGGCAGAATTGCAGGAAACAGGTTTGAGGAGGTAGATACGAATCGACTTTAAAGCACATGAAAAGCGGCAAAACGTCGACAATGATGCCCTTGGCCAAAAAGGGCGTATGCATTTTTTCCTGAATATATTTAGGAAAAAACGCATACGCCCTTTTTGGCCAACCAAGCAACCTGGAAAGGCAAATCAGCGCTACAAAGAAGTCTCGCTTCCCATTGGTCAAAAGGGCCATGCTGCAAAAAGTGTCAAAACCAGAAATGCAGGACAGGCCATGGAGAAATGGCAGCCTTGCTACACTGATGGGCGGGATGTAAATTGCCAACAGCCACTCTGGAGAAGTGTACGTTGTGTCCTGAAACATGGAAAAAAAACAGCTTAGGGAGCATAGGGCACGTACACTCATGGGCGTATAAATTGGAAAAACTAAAAATCAGCAAGACACAGGCACCCCAAAGTTTAGGGCTGCTCTGTTGACAAGAACCTCCACTTCATGACACCTTAAATATCCCAGGAAAGAGAAAAATGGATAAAGAAGTTGTGGTCCTTATGTACAATGGAATATCACTCAGACATGAAATCAATGTCATAAGGCTAGTAGAAGCAAGATGAGTGGAGTTAGGTATGACGATTCTAAGTGAAATAAGTCACACAGAAAAAGACACTTATCATAAGCTATCACTTATAGAGGGAATGTTAAAACCGCTACACTTGAACTGAATTACAAAACAGAACAGAGTCACACGTTTAGAAAACACACTATGGCTGCTTAACGGGAAAGTTGAGGTGGGGTGATGCATAAATCAAGGGTTTCAAATTCGCTCAGATACCGTTCCATACACCCAATATGTAATAGACAAGACCTACTCCTTTTCAGTGAACTGGACTCAACACCCCCTATTCACCACACAAGAATATATGTGTCTAGTAAGAATCTTAAAACCTATGTATTGATATCTCTCTGGAAGTGAGTCAAGTGGGTGTAAAGCCGCATAAACACAGCCATGAAAAGCAGCTAAACCCCATTATAAAAATAAATTACTTTTAAAAACCCGTAAAACAAAGACAGTGAAAGAGAGAGAAATTCTTATAAAATTCGTTCAGAGCCTGTGACGCAACCTGGATTGACCATATCTAGACCCACAGCTGGATGAGACATAAGGGTGGAAACCCTTGGGGCTGAGAGGGTGGGTGAGGTTGGGTGAGCAAACGCAGACCCTTTAAAGTAATACTGCGTGGTACCCATCCCATGGGTCCCAAATCTCCAGGTTCAAGGGCATCTTCCTACATCGAAAACATGCATGAGAAACCCAGAAGATGGTACACCGTGTGATTTTGAAAGGTTTCTAAAACGCACCTCATTTCTCATCTCCTTGTGCTCGGTTTCGCCATTCCAGCTACTTTACTAGCAATCTCCCTACTTGGAGAATCAGCACCTTTAACCTCCTGTTCCCTACAGGTTGCAATTTGTCCTGAGGATGAACGGGAAGAGGGGCAACCAATGAGAGACTAGATCTAGGTGTTGGGACAGGCACAGGTCACTCTATTTTCCCAACAGGAAGAAGAATTAACCACAGGCTCAGCCTGCCGCCCGGAACCAGAATAGGGCCTGAGGCAATCCCGTGTTTTTGCGGCCAGCTCCCAAAAAAGACAGTTGAAAAATGGAGCTCAGGGGCACTGCAATTCACAAACCTGCAGAGTAATAAATGATAACTCTCGTCCACAAATATATTGAGGGAAGGCAACGAAGATGATTTGAAAGCAAGGCAGAATTGCAGGAAACAGATTTCAGGAGGTAGATACGAATCGCCTTTAAAGCACATGAAAAGCGGCAAAACGTCGACAATGATGCCCTTGTCCAAAAAGGGCGTATGCATTTTTTCCTGAATATATTCAGGAATAAACGCATACGCCCTTTTTGGCCAACCAAGCAACCTGGAAAGGCAAATCAGCGCTACAAAGAAGTCTCGCTTCCCATCGGTGAAAAGGGCCATGCTGCAAAAAGTGTCAAAACCAGAAATGCAGGACAGGCCATGGAGAAATGGCAGCCTTGCTACACTGATGGACGGGATGTAAATTGCCAACAGCCACTCTGGAGAAGTGTACGTTGTGTCCTGAAACATGGACAAAAAACAGCTTAGGGAGCATAGGGCACGTACACTCATGGGCGTATAAATTGGAAAAACTAAAAATCAGCAAGTCACAGGCACCCGAACGTTTAGGGCTGCTCTGTTGACAAGAACCTCCACTTCATGACACCTTAAATATCCCAGGAAAGAGAAAAATGGATAAAGAAGTTGTGGTCCTTATGTACAATGGAATATCACTGAGACATGAAATCAATGTCATACGGCTAGTAGAAGCAAGATGAGTGGAGTTAGGTACGACGATTCTAAGTGAAATAAGTCACACAGAAAAAGACACTTATCATAAGCTATCACTTATACAGGGAATGTAAAAACCGCTACACGTGAACTGAATTACAAAACAGAACAGAGTCACACGTTTAGAAAACACACTATGGCTGCTTAACGGGAAAGGTGAGGTGGGGTGATGCATAAAACAAGGGTTTCAAATTCACTCAGATACCGTTCCATACACCCAATATGTAATAGACAAGACCTACTCCGTGCTCAGTGAACTGGACTCAACACCCCCTATTCACCACACAAGAATATATGTGACTAGTAAGAATCTTAAAACCTATGTATTGATATCTCTCTGGAAGGGAGTCAAGTGGGTGTAAAGCCGCATAAACACAGCCATGAAAAGCAGCTAAACCCCATTATAAAAATAAATTACTTATAAAAACCCGTAAAACAAAGACAGTGAAAGAGAGAGAAATTCTTACAAAATTCGTTCAGAGGCTGTGACGCAACCTGGATTGACCATATCTAGACCCACAGCTGGATGAGACATAAGGGTGGACACCCTTGGGGCTGAGAGGTTGGGTGAGGTTGGGTGAGCAAACGCAGACCCTTTAAAGTAATACTGCGTGGTACCCATCCCATGGGTCCCAAATCTCCAGGTTCAAGGGCATCTTCCTACATCGAAAACATGCATGAGAAACCCAGAAGATGGTACACCGTGTGATTTTGAAAGGTTTCTAAAACGCACCTCATTTCTCATCTCCTTGTGCTCGGTTTCGCCATTCCAGCTACTTTACTAGCAATCTCCCTACTTGGAGAATCAGCACCTTTAACCTCCTGTTCCCTACAGGTTGCAATTTGTCCTGAGGATGAACGGGAAGAGGGGCAACCAATGAGAGACTAGATCTAGGTGTTGGGACAGGCACAGGTCACTCTATTTTCCCAACAGGAAGAAGAATTAACCACAGGCTCAGCCTGCCGCCCAGAAGCAGAATAGGGCCTGAGGCAATCCCGTGTTTTTGCGGCCAGCTCCCAAAAAAGACAGTTGAAAAATGGAGCTCAGGGGCACTGCAATTCACAAACCTGCAGAGTTATAAATGATAACTTTCGTCCACAAATATATTGAGGGAAGGCAACGAAGAGGATTTGAAAGCAAGGCAGAATTGCAGGAAACAGATTTCAGGAGGTAGATACGAATCGCCTTTAAAGCACATGAAAAGCGGCAAAACGTCGACAATGATGCCCTTGGCCAAATAGGGCGTACACTTTTTTTCCTGAATATATTCAGGAATAAACGCATACGCCCTTTTTGGCCAACCAAGCAACCTGGAAAGGCAAATCAGCGCTACAAAGAAGTCTCGCTTCCCATCGGTGAAAAGGGCCATGCTGCAAAAAGTGTCAAAACCAGAAATGCAGGACAGGCCATGGAGAAATGGCAGCCTTGCTACACTGATGGACGGGATGTAAATTGCCAACAGCCACTCTGGAGAAGTGTACGTTGTGTCCTGAAACATGGAAAAAAAACAGCTTAGGGAGCATAGGGCACGTCCACTCATGGGCGTATAAATTGGAAAAACTAAAAATCAGCAAGTCACAGGCACCCGAAAGTTTAGGGCTGCTCAGTTGACAAGAACCTCCACTTCATGATACCTTAAATATCCCAGGAAAGAGAAAAATGGATAAAGAAGTTGTGGTCCTTATGTACAACGGAATATCACTGAGACATGAAATCAATGTCATAAGGCTAGTAGAAGCAAGATGAGTGGAGTTAGGTACGACGATTCTAAGTGAAATAAGTCACACAGAAAAAGACACTTATCATAAGCTATCACTTATAGAGGGAATGTAAAATCCGCTACACGTGAACTGAGTTACAAAACAGAACAGAGTCACACGTTTAGAAAACACACTATAGCTGCTTAACGGGAAAGGTGAGGTGGGGTGATGCATAAAACAAGGGTTTCAAATTCGCTCAGATACTGTTCCATACACCCAATATGTAATAGACAAGACCTACTCCTTGCTCAGTGAACTGGACTCAACACCCCCTATTCACCACACAAGAATATATGTGACTAGTAATAATCTTAAAACCTATGTATTGATATCTCTCTGGAAGTGAGTCAAGTGGGTGTAAAGCCGCATAAACACAGCCATGAAAAGCAGCTAAACCCCATTATAAAAATAAATTACTTTTAAAAACCCGTAAAACAAAGACAGTGAAAGAGAGAGAAATTCTTACAAAATTCGTTCAGAGGCTGTGACGCAACCTGGATTGACCATATCTAGACCCACAGCTGGATGAGACATAAGGGTGGACACCCTTGGGGCTGAGAGTTTGGGTGAGGTTGGGTGAGCAAACGCAGACCCTTTAAAGTAATACTGCGTGGTACCCATCCCATGGGTCCCAAATCTGCAGGTTCAAGGGCATCTTCCTACATCGAAAACATGCATGAGAAACCCAGAAGATGGTACACCGTGTGATTTTGAAAGGTTTCTAAAACGCACCTCATTTCTCATCTCCTTGTGCTCGGTTTCGCCATTCCACCTACTTTACTAGCAATCTCCCTACTTGGAGAATCAGCACCTTTAACCTCCTGTTCCCTACAGGTTGCAATTTGTCCTGAGGATGAACGGGAAGAGGGGCAACCAATGAGAGACTAGATCTAGGTGTTGGGACAGGCACAGGTCACTCTATTTTCCCAACAGGAAGAAGAATTAACCACAGGCTCAGCCTGCCGCCCGGAACCAGAATAGGGCCTGAGGCAATCCCGTGTTTTTGCGGCCAGCTCCCAAAAAAGACAGTTGAAAAATGGAGCTCAGGGGCACTGCAATTCACAAACCTGCAGAGTAATAAATGATAACTCTCGTCCACAAATATATTGAGGGAAGGCAACGAAGATGATTTGAAAGCAAGGCAGAATTGCAGGAAACAGATTTCAGGAGGTAGATACGAATCGCCTTTAAAGCACATGAAAAGCGGCAAAACGTCGACAATGATGCCCTTGTCCAAAAAGGGCGTATGCATTTTTTCCTGAATATATTCAGGAATAAACGCATACGCCCTTTTTGGCCAACCAAGCAACCTGGAAAGGCAAATCAGCGCTACAAAGAAGTCTCGCTTCCCATCGGTGAAAAGGGCCATGCTGCAAAAAGTGTCAAAACCAGAAATGCAGGACAGGCCATGGAGAAATGGCAGCCTTGCTACACTGATGGACGGGATGTAAATTGCCAACAGCCACTCTGGAGAAGTGTACGTTGTGTCCTGAAACATGGAAAAAAAACAGCTTAGGGAGCATAGGGCACGTACACTCATGGGCGTATAAATTGGAAAAACTAAAAATCAGCAAGTCACAGGCACCCGAAAGTTTAGGGCTGCTCTGTTGACAAGAACCTCCACTTCATGACACCTTAAATATCCCAGGAAAGAGAAAAATGGATAAAGAAGTTGTGGTCCTTATGTACAATGGAATATCACTGAGACATGAAATCAATGTCATAAGGCTAGTAGAAGCAAGATGAGTGGAGTTAGGTACGACGATTCTAAGTGACATAAGTCACACAGAAAAAGACACTTATCATAAGCTATCACTTATAGAGGGAATGTAAAAACCGCTACACGTGAACTGAATTACAAAACAGAACAGAGTCACACGTTTAGAAAACACACTATGGCTGCTTAACGGGAAAGGTGAGGTGGGGTGATGCATAAAACAAGGGTTTCAAATTCACTCAGATACCATTCCATACACCCAATATGTAATAGACAAGACCTACTCCGTGCTCAGTGAACTGGACTCAACACCCCCTATTCACCACACAAGAATATATGTGACTAGTAAGAATCTTAAAACCTATGTATTGATATCTCTCTGGAAGGGAGTCAAGTTGGTGTAAAGCCGCATAAACACAGCCATGAAAAGCAGCTAAACCCCATTATAAAAATAAATTACTTATAAAAACCCGTAAAACAAAGACAGTGAAAGAGAGAGAAATTCTTACAAAATTCGTTCAGAGGCTGTGACGCAACCTGGATTGACCATATCTAGACCCACAGCTGGATGAGACATAAGGGTGGACACCCTTGGGGCTGAGAGGTTGGGAGAGGTTGGGTGAGCAAACGCAGACCCTTTAAAGTAATACTGCGTGGTACCCATCCCATGGGTCCCAAATCTCCAGGTTCAAGGGCATCTTGCTACATCGAAAACATGCATGAGAAACCCAGAAGATGGTACACCGTGTGATTTTGAAAGGTTTCTAAAACGCACCTCATTTCTCATCTCCTTGTGCTCGGTTTCGCCATTCCAGCTACTTTACTAGCAATCTCCCTACTTGGAGAATCAGCACCTTTAACCTCCTGTTCCCTACAGGTTGCAATTTGTCCTGAGGATGAACGGGAAGAGGGGCAACCAATGAGAGACTAGATCTAGGTGTTGGGACAGGCACAGGTCACTCTATATTCCCATCAGGAAGAAGAATTAACCACAGGCCCAGCCTGTCGCCTGGAACCAGAATAGGGTCTGAGGCAATCCCGTGTTTTTGCGGCCAGCTCCCAAAAAAGACAGTTGAAAAATGGAGCTCAGGGGCACTGCAATTCACAAACCTGCAGAGTAATAAATGATAACTCTCGTCCACAAATATATTGAGGGAAGGCAACGAAGAGGATTTGAAAGCAAGGCAGAATTGCAGGAAACAGGTTTCAGGAGGTAGATACGAATCGACTTTAAAGCACATGAAAAGCGGCAAAACGTCGACAATGATGCCCTTGGCCAAAAAGGGCGTATGCGTTTTTTCCTGAATATATTTAGGAAAAAACGCATACGCCCTTTTTGGCCAACCAAGCATCCTGGAAAGGCAAATCAGCGCTACAAAGAAGTCTCGCTTCCCATTGGTCAAAAGGGCCATGCTGCAAAAAGTGTCAAAACCAGAAATGCAGGACAGGCCATGGAGAAATGGCAGCCTTGCTACACTGATGGGCGGGATGTAAATTGCCAACAGCCACTCTGGAGAAGTGTACGTTGTGTCCTGAAACATGGAAAAAAAACAGCTTAGGGAGCATAGGGCACGTCCACTCATGGGCGTATAAATTGGAAAAACTAAAAATCAGCAAGTCACAGGCACCCGAAAGTTTAGGGCTGCTCTGTTGACAAGAACCTCCACTTCATGACACCTTAAATATCCCAGGAAAGAGAAAAATGGATAAAGAAGTTGTGGTCCTTATGTACAATGGAATATCACTCAGACATGAAATCAATGTCATAAGGCTAGTAGAAGCAAGATGAGTGGAGTTAGGTATGACGATTCTAAGTGAAATAAGTCACACAGAAAAAGACACTTATCATAAGCTATCACTTATAGAGGGAATGTTAAAACCGCTACACTTGAACTGAATTACAAAACAGAACAGAGTCACACGTTTAGAAAACACACTATGGCTGCTTAACGGGAAAGTTGAGGTGGGGTGATGAATAAAACAAGGGTTTCAAATTCGCTCAGATACCGTTCCATACACCCAATATGTAATAGACAAGACCTACTCCTTTTCAGTGAACTGGACTCAACACCCCCTATTCACCACACAAGAATATATGTGTCTAGTAAGAATCTTAAAACCTATGTATTGATATCTCTCTGGAAGTGAGTCAAGTGGGTTTAAAGCCGCATAAACACAGCCATGAAAAGCAGCTAAACCCCATTATAAAAATAAATTACTTTTAAAAACCCGTAAAACAAAGACAGTGAAAGGGAGAGAAATTCTTATAAAATTCGTTCAGAGGCTGTGACGCAACCTGGATTGACCATATCTAGACCCACAGCTGGATGAGACATAAGGGTGGACACCCTTGGGGCTGAGAGGTTGGGTGAGGTTGGGTGAGCAAACGCAGACCATTTAAAGTAATACTGCGAGGTACCCATCCCATGGGTCCCAAATCTCCAGGTTCAAGGGCATCTTCCTACATCGAAAACATGCATGAGAAACCCAGAAGATGGTACACCGTGTGATTTTGAAAGGTTTCTAAAACGCACCTCATTTCTCATCTCCTTGTGCTCGGTTTCGCCATTCCAGCTACTTTACTAGCAATCTCCCTACTTGGAGAATCAGCACCTTTAACCTCCTGTTCCCTACAGGTTGCAATTTGTCCTGAGGATGAACGGGAAGAGGGGCAACCAATGAGAGACTAGATCTAGGTGTTGGGACAGGCACAGGTCACTCTATTTTCCCAACAGGAAGAAGAATTAACCACAGGCTCAGCCTGCCGCCTGGAACCAGAATAGGGCCTGAGGCAATCCCGTGTTTTTGCGGCCAGCTCCCAAAAAAGACAGTTGAAAAATGGAGCTCAGGGGCACTGCAATTCACAAACCTGCAGAGTAATAAATGATAACTCTCGTCCACAAATATATTGAGGGAAGGCAACGAAGATGATTTGAAAGCAAGGCATAATTGCAGGAATCAGATTTCAGGAGGTAGATACGAATCGCCTTTAAAGCACATGAAAAGCGGCAAAACGTCGACAATGATGCCCTTGTCCAAAAAGGGCGTATGCATTTTTTCCTGAATATATTCAGGAATAAACGCATACGCCCTTTTTGGCCAACCAAGCAACCTGGAAAGGCAAATCAGCGCTACAAAGAAGTCTCGCTTCCCATCGGTGAAAAGGGCCATGCTGCAAAAAGTGTCAAAACCAGAAATACAGGACAGGCCATGGAGAAATGGCAGCCTTGCTACACTGGTGGACGGGATGTAAATTGCCAACAGCCACTCTGGAGAAGTGTACGTTGTGTCCTGAAACATGGAAAAAAAACAGCTTAGGGAGCATAGGGCACGTACACTCATGGGCGTATAAATTGGAAAAACTAAAAATCAGCAAGTCACAGGCACACGAAAGTTTAGGGCTGCTCTGTTGACAAGAACCTCCACTTCATGACACCTTAAATATCCCAGGAAAGAGAAAAATGGATAAAGAAGTTGTGGTCCTTATGTACAATGGAATATCACTGAGACATGAAATCAATGTCATAAGGCTAGTAGAAGCAAGATGAGTGGAGTTAGGTACGACGATTCTAAGTGAAATAAGTCACACAGAAAAAGACACTTATCATAAGCTATCACTTATAGAGGGAATGTAAAAACCGCTACACGTGAACTGAATTACAAAACAGAACAGAGTCACACGTTTAGAAAACACACTATGGCTGCTTAACGGGAAAGGTGAGGTGGGGTGATGCATAAAACAAGGGTTTCAAATTCACTCAGATACCGTTCCATACACCCAATATGTAATAGACAAGACCTACTCCTTGCTCAGTGAACTGGACTCAACACCCCCTATTCACCACACAAGAATATATGTGACTAGTAAGAATCTTAAAACCTATGTATTGATATCTCTCTGGAAGGGAGTCAAGTTGGTGTAAAGCCGCATAAACACAGCCGTGAAAAGCAGCTAAACCCCATTATAAAAATAAATTACTTATAAAAACCCGTAAAACAAAGACAGTGAAAGAGAGAGAAATTCTTACAAAATTCGTTCAGAGGCTGTGACGCAACCTGGATTGACCATATCTAGACCCACAGCTGGATGAGACATAAGGGTGGACACCCTTGGGGCTGAGAGGTTGGGTGAGGTTGGGTGAGCAAACGCAGACCCTTTAAAGTAATACTGCGTGGTACCCATCCCATGGGTCCCAAATCTCCAGGTTCAAGGGCATCTTCCTACATCGAAAACATGCATGAGAAACCCAGAAGATGGTACACCGTGTGATTTTGAAAGGTTTCTAAAACGCACCTCATTTCTCATCTCCTTGTGCTCGGCTTCGCCATTCCAGCTACTTTACTAGCAATCTCCCTACTTGGAGAATCAGCACCTTTAACCTCCTGTTCCCTACAGGTTGCAATTTGTCCTGAGGATGAACGGGAAGAGGGGCAACCAATGAGAGACTAGATCAAGGTTTTGGGACAGGCCCAGGTCACTCTATTTTCCCAACAGGAAGAAGAATTAACCACAGGCTCAGCCTGCCGCCCGGAACCAGAATGGGGCCTGAGGCAATCCCGTGTTTTTGCGGCCAGCTCCCAAAAAAGACAGTTGAAAAATGGAGCTCAGGGGCACTGCAATTCACAAACCTGCAGAGTAATAAATGATAACTCTCGTCCACAAATATATTGAGGGAAGGCAACGAAGATGATTTGAAAGCAAGGCAGAATTGCAGGAAACAGATTTCAGGAGGTAGATACGAATCGCCTTTAAAGCACAAGAAAAGCGGCAAAACGTCGACAATGATGCCCTTGTCCAAAAAGGGCGTATGCTTTTTTTCCTGAATATATTCAGGAAAAAACGCATACGCCCTTTTTGGCCAACCAAGCAACCTGGAAAGGCAAATCAGCGCTACAAAGAAGTCTCGCTTCCCATCGGTGAAAAGGGCTATGCTGCAAAAAGTGTCAAAACCAGAAATGTAGGAAAGGCCATGGAGAAATGGCAGCCTTGCTACACTGATGGACGGGATGTAAATTGCCAACAGCCACTCTGGAGAAGTGTACGTTGTGTCCTGAAACATGGAAAAAAAACAGCTTAGGGAGCATAGGGCACGTACACTCATGGGCGTATAAATTGGAAAAACTAAAAATCAGCAAGTCACAGGCACCCGAAAGTTTAGGGCTGCTCTGTTGACAAGAACCTCCACTTCATGACACCTTAAATATCCCAGGAAAGAGAAAAATGGATAAAGAAGTTGTGGTCCTTATGTACAATGGAATATCACTCAGACATGAAATCAATGTCATAAGGCTAGTAGAAGCAAGATGAGTGGATTTAGGTACGACGATTTTAAGTGAAATAAGTCACACAGAAAAAGACACTAATTATAAGCTATCACTTATAGAGGGAATGTAAAAACCGCTACACTTGAACTGAATTACAAAACAGAACAGATTCACACGTTTAGAAAACACACTATGGCTGTTTAACGGGAAAGGTGAGGTGGGGTGATGCATAAAACAAGGGTTTCAAATTCGCTCAGATACAGTTCCATACACCCAATATGTAATAGACAAGACCAACTCCTTGCTCAGTGAACTGGACTCAACACCCCCTATTCACCGCACAAGAATATATCTGACTAGTAAGAATCTTAAAACCTATGTATTGATATCTCTCTGGAAGTGAGTCAAGTGGTTGTAAATCCGCATAAACACAGCCGTGAAAAGCAGCTAAACCCCATTATAAAAATAAATTACTTTTAAAAACCCGTAAAACAAAGACAGTGAAAGAGAGAGAAATTCTTACAAAATTCGTTCAGGGGCTGTGATGCAACCTGGATTGACCATATCTAGACCCACACCTGGATGAGACATAAGTGTGGACACTCTTGGGGCTGAGAGTTTGGGTGAGGTTGGGTGAGCAAATGCAGACCCTTTAAAGTAATACTGCGTGGTACCCATCCCATGGGTCCCAAATCTCCAGGTTCAAGGGCATCTTCCTACATCGAAAACATGAATGAGAAACCCAGAAGATGGTACACCGTGTGATTTTGAAAGGTTTCTAAAACGCACCTCATTTCTCATCTCCTTGTGTTCGGGTTCGCCATTCCAGCTACTTTACTAGCAATCTCCCTACTTGGAGAATCAGCACCTTTAAGCTCCTGTTCCCTACAGGTTGCAATTTGTCCTGAGGATGAACGGGAAGAGGGGCAACCAATGAGAGACTAGATCTAGGTGTTGGGACAGGCACAGGTCCCTCTATTTTCCCATCAGGAAGAAGAATTAACCACAGGCTCAGCCTGCCGCCGGGAACCACAATAGGGCCTGAGGCAATCCCGTACTTTTGCGGGCAGCTCCCAAAAAAGACAGTTGAAAATTGGAGCACATGAGCACTGCAATTCACAAACCTGCAAATTTATAAATGATGACTCTCGTCCACAAATATATTGAGGGAAGGCAATGAAGAGGATTTGAAAGCAAGGCAGAATTGCAGGAAACAGATTTCAGGAGGTAGATACGAATCGCCTTTAAAGCACATAAAAAGCGGCAAAACGTCGACAATGATGCCCTTGGCCAAAAAGGGCGTATGCGTTTTTTCCTGAATATATTCAGGATAAAACGCATACGCCCTTTTTGGCCAACCAAGCAACCTGTAAAGGCAAATCAGCGCTAAAAAGAAGTCTCGCTTCCCATCGGTCAAAAGGGCCATGCTGCAAAAAGTGTCAAAACCAGAAATGCAGGACAGGCCATGGAGAAATGGCAGCCTTGCTACACTGATGGGCGGGATGTAAATTGCCAACAGCCACTCTGGAGAAGTGTACGTTGTGTCCTGAAACATGGAAAAAAAAACAGCTTAGGGAGCATAGGGCACGTCCACTCATGGGCATATAAATTGGAAAAACTAAAAATCAGCAAGTCACAGGCACCCGAAAGTTTAGGGCTGCTCTGTTGACAAGAACCTCCACTTCATGACACCTTAAATATCCCAGGAAAGAGAAAAATGGATAAAGAAGTTGTGGTCCTTATGTACAATGGAATATCACTCAGACATGAAATCAATGTCATAAGGCTAGTAGAAGCAAGATGAGTGGAGTTAGGTACGACGATTCTAAGTGAAATAAGTCACACAGAAAAAGACACTTATCATAAGCTATCACTTATAGAGGGAATGTAAAAACCGCTACACTTGAACTGAATTACAAAACAGAACAGAGTCACACGTTTAGAAAACACACTATGGCTGCTTAACGGGAAAGGTTAGGTGGGGTGATGCATAAAAGAAGAGTTTCAAATTCGCTCAGATACCGTTCCATACACCCAATATGTAATAGACAAGACCTACTCCTTGCTGAGTGAACTGGACTCAACACCCCCTATTCACCACACAAGAATATATGTGACTAGTAAGAATCTTAAAACCTATGTATTGATATCTCTCTGGAAGTGAGTCAAGTGGGTGTAAAGCCGCATAAACACAGCCATGAAAAGCAGCTAAACCCCATTATAAAAATAAATTACTTTTAAAAACCCGTAAAACAAAGACAGTGAAAGAGAGAGAAATTCTTACAAAATTCGTTCAGAGGCTGTGACGCAACCTGGATTGACCATATCTAGACCCACAGCTGGATGAGACATAAGGGTGGACACCCTTCGGGCTGAGAGGTTGGGTGAGGTTGGGTGAGCAAATGCAGAACCTTTAAAGTAATACTGCGTGGTACCCATCCCATGGGTCCCAAATCTCCAGGTTCAAGGGCATCTTCCTACATTGAAAACATGCATGAGAAACCCAGAAGATGGTACACCGTGTGATTTTGAAAGGTTTCTAAAACGCACCTCATTTCTCATCTCCTCGTGCTCGTTTTTGCCATTCCAGCTACTTTACTAGCAATCTCCCTACTTGGAGAATCAGCACCTTTAAGCTCCTGTTCCCTACAGGTTGCAATTTCTCCTGAGGATGAACGGGAAGAGGGGCAACCAATGAGAGACTAGATCTAGGTGTTGGGACAGGCACAGGTCACTCTATTTTCCCAACAGGAAGAAGAATTAACCACAGGCTCAGCCTGTCGCCTGGAACCAGAATAGGGCCTGAGGCAATCCCGTGTTTTTGCGGCCAGCTCCCAAAAAAGACAGTTGAAAAATGGAGCTCATGGGCACTGCAATTCACAAACCTGCTGAGTTATAAATGATAACTCTCGTCCACAAATATATTGAGGGAAGGCAACGAAGAGGATTTGAAAGCAAGGCAGAATTGCAGGAAACAGGTTTGAGGAGGTAGATACGAATCGACTTTAAAGCACATGAATAGCGGCAAAACGTCGACAATGATGCCCTTGGCCAAAAAGGGCGTATGCATTTTTTCCTGAATATATTTAGGAAAAAACGCATACGCCCTTTTTGGCCAACCAAGCAACCTGGAAAGGCAAATCAGCGCTACAAAGAAGTCTCGCTTCCCATCGGCCAAAAGGGCCATGCTGCAAAAAGTGTCAAAACCAGAAATGCAGGACAGGCCATGGAGAAATGGCAGCCTTGCTACACTGATGGGCGGGATGTAAATTGCCAACAGCCACTCTGGAGAAGTGTACGTTGTGTCCTGAAACATGGAAAAAAAACAGCTTAGGGAGCATAGGGCACGTACACTCATGGGCGTATAAATTGGAAAAACTAAAAATCAGCAAGACACAGGCACCCCAAAGTTTAGGGCTGCTCTGTTGACAAGAACCTCCACTTCATGACACCTTAAATATCCCAGGAAAGAGAAAAATGGATAAAGAAGTTGTGGTCCTTATGTACAATGGAATATCACTCAGACATGAAATCAATGTCATAAGGCTAGTAGAAGCAAGATGAGTGGAGTTAGGTATGACGATTCTAAGTGAAATACGTCACACAGAAAAAGACACTTATTATAAGCTATCACTTATAGAGGGAATGTAAAAACCGCTACACTTGAACTGAATTACAAAACAGAACAGATTCACACGTTTAGAAAACACACTATGGCTGCTTAATGGGAAAGGTGAGGTGGGGTGATGCATAAAACAAGGGTTTCAAATTCGCTCAGATACCGTTCCATACACCCTATATGTAATACACAAGACCTACTCCTTGCTCAGAGAACTGGACTCAACACACCCTATTCACCACACAAGAATATATCTGACTAGTAAGAATCGTAAAACCTATGTATTGATATCTGTCTGGAAGTGAGTCAAGTGGGTGTTAATCCGCATAAACACAGCCGTGAAAAGCAGCTAAACCCCATTATAAAAATAAATTACTTTTAAAAACCCGTAAAACAAAGACAGTGAAAGAGAGAGAAATTCTTACAAAATTGGTTCATGGGCTGTGATGCAACCTGGATTGACCATACCTAGACCCACACCTGGATGAGACATAAGTGTGGACACTCTTGAGGCTGAGAGTTTGGGTGAGGTTGGGTGAGCAAACGCAGACCCTTTAAAGTAATACTGCGTGGTACCCATCCCATGGGTCACAAATCTCCAGGTTCAAGGGCATCTTCCTACATCGAAAACACACATGAGAAACCCAGAAGATGGTATACCGTGTGATTTTGAAAGGTTTCTAAAACACACCACATTTCTCATCTCCTTGTGCTCGGGTTCGCCTTTCCAGCTACTTTACTAGCAATCTCCCTACTTGGAGAATCAGCACCTTTAAGCTCCTGTTCCCTACAGGTTGCAATTTGTCCTGAGGTGAACGGGAAGAGGGGCAACCAATGAGAGACTACAACTAGGTGTTGAGACAGGCACAGGTCACTCTATTTTCCCATCAGGAAGAAGAATTAACCACAGGCTCAGCCTGCCGCCAGGAACCAGAATAGGGCCTGAGGCAATCCCGTGCTTTTGTGGCCAGCTCCCAAAAAAGACAGTTGAAAAATGCAGCTCAGGGGCACTGCAATTCACAAACCTGCTGAGTTATAAATGATAACTCTCGTCCACAAATATATTGAGGGAGGGCAACGAAGAGGATTTGAAAGCAAGGCAGAATTGCAGGTAACAGGTTTCAGGAGGTAGATTCGAATCGCCTTTAAAGCACATGAAAAGCGGCAAAACGTCGACAATGATGCCCTTGGCCAAAAAGGGCGTATGCGTTTTTTCCTGAATATATTCAGGAAAAAACGCATACGCCCTTTTTGGCCAACCAAGCAACCTGGAAAGGCAAATCAGCGCTACAAAGAAGTCTCGCTTCCCATCGGTCAAAAGGGCCATGCTGCAAAAAGTGTCAAAACCATAAATGCAGGACAGGCCATGGAGAAATGGCAGCCTTGCTACGCTGATTGGCGGGATGTAAATTGCCCACAGCCACTCTAGAGAAGTGTACGGTGTGTCCTGAAACATCGAAAAAACACAGCTTAGGGAGCATGGGGCACGTCCACTCATGGGCGTATAAATTGGGAAAACTAAAAATCAGCAAGACAAAGGCACCCCAAAGTTTAGGGCTGCTCTGTTGACAACAACCTCCACTTCATGACACATTAAATATCCCAGGAAAGAGAAAAGAGGATAAAGATGTTGTGGTCGTTATGTACAATGGAATATCACTCAGACATGAAATCAATGTCATAAGGCTAGTAAAGCAAGATGAGTGGATTTAGGTATGACGATTCTACGTGAAATACGTCACACAGAAAAAGACACTTATCATAAGCTATCACTTATAGAGGGAATGTAAAAACCGCTACACTTGAACTGAATTACAAAACAGAACAGAGTCACACGTTTAGAAAACACACTATGGCTGCTTAACGGGAAAGGTGAGGTGGGGTGATGCATAAAACAAGGGTTTCAAATTCGCTCAGATACCGTTCCATACACCCAATATGTAATAGACAAGACCTACTCCTTGCTCAGTGAACTGGACTCAACACCCCCTATTCACCACACAAGAATATATGTGACTAGTAATAATCTTAAAACCTATGTATTGATATCTCTCTGGAAGTGAGTCAAGTGGGTGTAAATCCGCATAAACACAGCCGTGAAAAGCAGCTAAACCCCATTATAAAAATAAATTACTTTTAAAAACCCTTAAAATAAAGACAGTGAAAGAGAGAGAAATTCTTACAAAATTCGTTCAGAGGCTGTGATGCAACCTGGATTGACCATATCTAGACCCACACCTGGATGAGACATAAGTGTGGACAATCTTGGGCCTGAGAGTTTGTTTGAGGTTGGGTGAGCAAACACAGACCCTTTAAAGTAATACTGCGTGGTACCCATCCCATGTGTCCCAAATCTCCAGGTTCAAGGGCATCTTCCTACATCGAAAACATACATGAGAAACCCAGAAGATGGTACACCGTGTGATTTTGAAAGGTTTCTAAAACGCACCTAATTTCTCATCTCCTTGTGCTCGGGTTCGCCTTTCCAGCTACTTTACTAGCAATCTCCATACTTGGAGAATCAGCACCTTTAAGCTCCTGTTCCCTACAGGTTGCAATTTGTCCTGAGGTGAACGGGAAGAGGGGCAACCAATGAGAGACTACATCTAGGTGTTGAGACAGGCACAGGTCACTCTATTTTCCCATCAGGAAGAAGAATTAACCAGAGGCTCAGCCTGCCGCCGGGAACCAGAATAGGGCCTGAGGCAATCCCGTGCTTTTGTGGCCAGCTCCCAAAAAAGACAGTTGAAAAATGGAGCTAGGGGGCACTGCCATTCACATACCTGCTGAGTTATAAATGATAACGCTCGTCCACAAATATATTGAGGGAAGGCAACGAAGAGGATTTGAAAGCAAGGCAGAATTGCAGGTAACAGGTTTCAGGAGGTAGATTCGAATCGCCTTTAAAGCACATGAAAAGGGGCAAAACTTCGACAATGATGCCCTTGGCCAAAAAGGGCGTATGCGTTTTTTCCTGAATATATTCAGGAAAAAACGCATACGCCCTTTTTGGCCAACCAAGCAACCTGTAAAGGCAAATCAGCGCTACAAAAAGTCTCGCTTCCCATCGGTCAAAAGGGCCATGCTGCAAAAAGTGTCAAAACCAGAAATGCAGGACAGGCCATGGAGAAATGGCAGCCTTGCTACGCTGATGGGCGGGATGTAAATTGCCCACAGCCACTCTAGAGAAGTGTACGGTGTGTCCTGAAACATCGAAAAAACACAGCTTAGGGAGCATAGGGCAGGTCCACTCATGGGCGTATAAATTGGGAAAACTAAAAATCAGCAAGACACAGGCACCCCAAAGTTTAGGGCTGCTCTGTTGACAAGAACCTCCACTTCATGACACCTTAAATATCCCAGGAAAGAGAAAAATGGATAAAGAAGTTGTGGTCGTTATGTACAATGGAATATCACTCAGACATGAAATCAATGTCATAAGGCTAGTAGAAGCAAGATGAGTGGATTTAGGTATGACGATTCTAAGTGAAATAAGTCACACAGAAAAAGACACTTATCATAAGCTATCACTTATAGAGGGAATGTAAAAACCGCTACACTTGAACTGAATTACAAAACAGAACAGAGTCACACGTTTAGAAAACACACTATGGCTGCTTAACGGGAAAGGTGAGGTGGGGTGATGCATAAAACAAGGGTTTCAAATTCGCTCAGATACCGTTCCATACACCCTATATGTAATACACAAGACCTACTCCTTGCTCAGAGAACTGGACTCAACACACCCTATTCACCACACAAGAATATATCTGACTAGTAAGAATCGTAAAACCTATGTATTGATATCTGTCTGGAAGTGAGTCAAGTGGGTGTTAATCCGCATAAACACAGCCGTGAAAAGCAGCTAAACCCCATTATAAAAATAAATTACTTTTAAAAACCCGTAAAACAAAGACAGTGAAAGAGAGAGAAATTCTTACAAAATTGGTTCATGGGCTGTGATGCAACCTGGATTGACCATACCTAGACCCACACCTGGATGAGACATAAGTGTGGACACTCTTGAGGCTGAGAGTTTGGGTGAGGTTGGGTGAGCAAACGCAGACCCTTTAAAGTAATACTGCGTGGTACCCATCCCATGGGTCACAAATCTCCAGGTTCAAGGGCATCTTCCTACATCGAAAACACACATGAGAAACCCAGAAGATGGTATACCGTGTGATTTTGAAAGGTTTCTAAAACACACCACATTTCTCATCTCCTTGTGCTCGGGTTCGCCTTTCCAGCTACTTTACTAGCAATCTCCCTACTTGGAGAATCAGCACCTTTAAGCTCCTGTTCCCTACAGGTTGCAATTTGTCCTGAGGTGAACGGGAAGAGGGGCAACCAATGAGAGACTACAACTAGGTGTTGAGACAGGCACAGGTCACTCTATTTTCCCATCAGGAAGAAGAATTAACCACAGGCTCAGCCTGCCGCCAGGAACCAGAATAGGGCCTGAGGCAATCCCGTGCTTTTGTGGCCAGCTCCCAAAAAAGACAGTTGAAAAATGCAGCTCAGGGGCACTGCAATTCACAAACCTGCTGAGTTATAAATGATAACTCTCGTCCACAAATATATTGAGGGAGGGCAACGAAGAGGATTTGAAAGCAAGGCAGAATTGCAGGTAACAGGTTTCAGGAGGTAGATTCGAATCGCCTTTAAAGCACATGAAAAGTGTCAAAACGTCGACAATGATGCTCTTGGCCAAAAAGGGCGTATGCGTTTTTTCCTGAATATATTCAGGAAAAAACGCATACGCTCTTTTTGGCCAACCAAGCAACCTGGAAAGGCAAATCAGCGCTACAAAGAAGTCTCGCTTCCCATCGGTCAAAAGGGCCATGCTGCAAAAAGTGTCAAAACCAGAAATGCAGGACAGGCCATGGAGAAATGGCAGCCTTGCTACGCTGATTGGCGGGATGTAAATTGCCCACAGCCACTCTAGAGAAGTGTACGGTGTGTCCTGAAACATCGAAAAAACACAGCTTAGGGAGCATGGGGCACGTCCACTCATGGGCGTATAAATTGGGAAAACTAAAAATCAGCAAGACAAAGGCACCCCAAAGTTTAGGGCTGCTCTGTTGACAACAACCTCCACTTCATGACACATTAAATATCCCAGGAAAGAGAAAAGTGGATAAAGATGTTGTGGTCGTTATGTACAATGGAATATCACTCAGACATGAAATCAATGTCATAAGGCTAGTAAAGCAAGATGAGTGGATTTAGGTACGACGATTCTACGTGAAATACGTCACACAGAAAAAGACACTTATCATAAGCTATCACTTATAGAGGGAATGTAAAAACCGCTACACTTGAACTGAATTACAAAACAGAACAGAGTCACACGTTTAGAAAACACACTATGGCTGCTTAACGGGAAAGGTGAGGTGGGGTGATGCATAAAACAAGGGTTTCAAATTCGCTCAGATACCGTTCCATACACCCAATATGTAATAGACAAGACCTACTCCTTGCTCAGTGAACTGGACTCAACACCCCCTATTCACCACACAAGAATATATGTGACTAGTAATAATCTTAAAACCTATGTATTGATATCTCTCTGGAAGTGAGTCAAGTGGGTGTAATTCCGCATAAACACAGCCGTGAAAAGCAGCTAAACCCCATTATAAAAATAAATTACTTTTAAAAACCCTTAAAATAAAGACAGTGAAAGAGAGAGAAATTCTTACAAAATTCGTTCAGAGGCTGTGATGCAACCTGGATTGACCATATCTAGACCCACACCTGGATGAGACATAAGTGTGGACACTCTTGGGCCTGAGAGTTTGGTTGAGGTTGGGTGAGCAAACACAGACCCTTTAAAGTAATACTGCGTGGTACCCATCCCATGTGTCCCAAATCTCCAGGTTCAAGGGCATCTTCCTACATCGAAAACATACATGAGAAACCCAGAAGATGGTACACCGTGTGATTTTGAAAGGTTTCTAAAACGCACCTAATTTCTCATCTCCTTGTGCTCGGGTTCGCCTTTCCAGCTACTTTACTAGCAATCTCCATACTTGGAGAATCAGCACCTTTAAGCTCCTGTTCCCTACAGGTTGCAATTTGTCCTGAGGTGAACGGGAAGAGGGGCAACCAATGAGAGACTACATCTAGGTGTTGAGACAGGCACAGGTCACTCTATTTTCCCATCAGGAAGAAGAATTAACCAGAGGCTCAGCCTGCCGCCGGGAACCAGAATAGGGCCTGAGGCAATCCCGTGCTTTTGTGGCCAGCTCCCAAAAAAGACAGTTGAAAAATGGAGCTAGGGGGCACTGCCATTCACATACCTGCTGAGTTATAAATGATAACGCTCGTCCACAAATATATTGAGGGAAGGCAACGAAGAGGATTTGAAAGCAAGGCAGAATTGCAGGTAACAGGTTTCAGGAGGTAGATTCGAATCGCCTTTAAAGCACATGAAAAGGGGCAAAACTTCGACAATGATGCCCTTGGCCAAAAAGGGCGTATGCGTTTTTTCCTGAATATATTCAGGAAAAAACGCATACGCCCTTTTTGGCCAACCAAGCAACCTGTAAAGGCAAATCAGCGCTACAAAAAGTCTCGCTTCCCATCGGTCAAAAGGGCCATGCTGCAAAAAGTGTCAAAACCAGAAATGCAGGACAGGCCATGGAGAAATGGCAGCCTTGCTACGCTGATGGGCGGGATGTAAATTGCCCACAGCCACTCTAGAGAAGTGTACGGTGTGTCCTGAAACATCGAAAAAACACAGCTTAGGGAGCATAGGGCAGGTCCACTCATGGGCGTATAAATTGGGAAAACTAAAAATCAGCAAGACACAGGCACCCCAAAGTTTAGGGCTGCTCTGTTGACAAGAACCTCCACTTCATGACACCTTAAATATCCCAGGAAAGAGAAAAATGGATAAAGAAGTTGTGGTCGTTATGTACAATGGAATATCACTCAGACATGAAATCAATGTCATAAGGCTAGTAGAAGCAAGATGAGTGGATTTAGGTATGACGATTCTAAGTGAAATAAGTCACACAGAAAAAGACACTTATCATAAGCTATCACTTATAGAGGGAATGTAAAAACCGCTACACTTGAACTGAATTACAAAACAGAACAGAGTCACACGTTTAGAAAACACACTATGGCTGCTTAACGGGAAAGGTGAGGTGGGGTGATGCATAAAACAAGGGTTTCAAATTCGCTCAGATACCGTTCCATACACCCTATATGTAATACACAAGACCTACTCCTTGCTCAGAGAACTGGACTCAACACACCCTATTCACCACACAAGAATATATCTGACTAGTAAGAATCGTAAAACCTATGTATTGATATCTGTCTGGAAGTGAGTCAAGTGGGTGTTAATCCGCATAAACACAGCCGTGAAAAGCAGCTAAACCCCATTATAAAAATAAATTACTTTTAAAAACCCGTAAAACAAAGACAGTGAAAGAGAGAGAAATTCTTACAAAATTGGTTCATGGGCTGTGATGCAACCTGGATTGACCATACCTAGACCCACACCTGGATGAGACATAAGTGTGGACACTCTTGAGGCTGAGAGTTTGGGTGAGGTTGGGTGAGCAAACGCAGACCCTTTAAAGTAATACTGCGTGGTACCCATCCCATGGGTCACAAATCTCCAGGTTCAAGGGCATCTTCCTACATCGAAAACACACATGAGAAACCCAGAAGATGGTATACCGTGTGATTTTGAAAGGTTTCTAAAACACACCACATTTCTCATCTCCTTGTGCTCGGGTTCGCCTTTCCAGCTACTTTACTAGCAATCTCCCTACTTGGAGAATCAGCACCTTTAAGCTCCTGTTCCCTACAGGTTGCAATTTGTCCTGAGGTGAACGGGAAGAGGGGCAACCAATGAGAGACTACAACTAGGTGTTGAGACAGGCACAGGTCACTCTATTTTCCCATCAGGAAGAAGAATTAACCACAGGCTCAGCCTGCCGCCAGGAACCAGAATAGGGCCTGAGGCAATCCCGTGCTTTTGTGGCCAGCTCCCAAAAAAGACAGTTGAAAAATGCAGCTCAGGGGCACTGCAATTCACAAACCTGCTGAGTTATAAATGATAACTCTCGTCCACAAATATATTGAGGGAGGGCAACGAAGAGGATTTGAAAGCAAGGCAGAATTGCAGGTAACAGGTTTCAGGAGGTAGATTCGAATCGCCTTTAAAGCACATGAAAAGTGTCAAAACGTCGACAATGATGCTCTTGGCCAAAAAGGGCGTATGCGTTTTTTCCTGAATATATTCAGGAAAAAACGCATACGCTCTTTTTGGCCAACCAAGCAACCTGGAAAGGCAAATCAGCGCTACAAAGAAGTCTCGCTTCCCATCGGTCAAAAGGGCCATGCTGCAAAAAGTGTCAAAACCAGAAATGCAGGACAGGCCATGGAGAAATGGCAGCCTTGCTACGCTGATTGGCGGGATGTAAATTGCCCACAGCCACTCTAGAGAAGTGTACGGTGTGTCCTGAAACATCGAAAAAACACAGCTTAGGGAGCATGGGGCACGTCCACTCATGGGCGTATAAATTGGGAAAACTAAAAATCAGCAAGACAAAGGCACCCCAAAGTTTAGGGCTGCTCTGTTGACAACAACCTCCACTTCATGACACATTAAATATCCCAGGAAAGAGAAAAGTGGATAAAGATGTTGTGGTCGTTATGTACAATGGAATATCACTCAGACATGAAATCAATGTCATAAGGCTAGTAAAGCAAGATGAGTGGATTTAGGTACGACGATTCTACGTGAAATACGTCACACAGAAAAAGACACTTATCATAAGCTATCACTTATAGAGGGAATGTAAAAACCGCTACACTTGAACTGAATTACAAAACAGAACAGAGTCACACGTTTAGAAAACACACTATGGCTGCTTAACGGGAAAGGTGAGGTGGGGTGATGCATAAAACAAGGGTTTCAAATTCGCTCAGATACCGTTCCATACACCCAATATGTAATAGACAAGACCTACTCCTTGCTCAGTGAACTGGACTCAACACCCCCTATTCACCACACAAGAATATATGTGACTAGTAATAATCTTAAAACCTATGTATTGATATCTCTCTGGAAGTGAGTCAAGTGGGTGTAATTCCGCATAAACACAGCCGTGAAAAGCAGCTAAACCCCATTATAAAAATAAATTACTTTTAAAAACCCTTAAAATAAAGACAGTGAAAGAGAGAGAAATTCTTACAAAATTCGTTCAGAGGCTGTGATGCAACCTGGATTGACCATATCTAGACCCACACCTGGATGAGACATAAGTGTGGACACTCTTGGGCCTGAGAGTTTGGTTGAGGTTGGGTGAGCAAACACAGACCCTTTAAAGTAATACTGCGTGGTACCCATCCCATGTGTCCCAAATCTCCAGGTTCAAGGGCATCTTCCTACATCGAAAACATACATGAGAAACCCAGAAGATGGTACACCGTGTGATTTTGAAAGGTTTCTAAAACGCACCTAATTTCTCATCTCCTTGTGCTCGGGTTCGCCTTTCCAGCTACTTTACTAGCAATCTCCATACTTGGAGAATCAGCACCTTTAAGCTCCTGTTCCCTACAGGTTGCAATTTGTCCTGAGGTGAACGGGAAGAGGGGCAACCAATGAGAGACTACATCTAGGTGTTGAGACAGGCACAGGTCACTCTATTTTCCCATCAGGAAGAAGAATTAACCAGAGGCTCAGCCTGCCGCCGGGAACCAGAATAGGGCCTGAGGCAATCCCGTGCTTTTGTGGCCAGCTCCCAAAAAAGACAGTTGAAAAATGGAGCTAGGGGGCACTGCCATTCACATACCTGCTGAGTTATAAATGATAACGCTCGTCCACAAATATATTGAGGGAAGGCAACGAAGAGGATTTGAAAGCAAGGCAGAATTGCAGGTAACAGGTTTCAGGAGGTAGATTCGAATCGCCTTTAAAGCACATGAAAAGGGGCAAAACTTCGACAATGATGCCCTTGGCCAAAAAGGGCGTATGCGTTTTTTCCTGAATATATTCAGGAAAAAACGCATACGCCCTGTTTGGCCAACCAAGCAACCTGTAAAGGCAAATCAGCGCTACAAAAAGTCTCGCTTCCCATCGGTCAAAAGGGCCATGCTGCAAAAAGTGTCAAAACCAGAAATGCAGGACAGGCCATGGAGAAATGGCCGCCTTGCTACGCTGATGGGCGGGATGTAAATTGCCCACAGCCACTCTAGAGAAGTGTACGGTGTGTCCTGAAACATCGAAAAAACACAGCTTAGGGAGCATAGGGCAGGTCCACTCATGGGCGTATAAATTGGGAAAACTAAAAATCAGCAAGACACAGGCACCCCAAAGTTTAGGGCTGCTCTGTTGACAAGAACCTCCACTTCATGACACCTTAAATATCCCAGGAAAGAGAAAAATGGATAAAGAAGTTGTGGTCCTTATGTACAATGGAATATCACTCAGACATGAAATCAATGTCATAAGGCTAGTAGAAGCAAGATGAGTGGAGTTAGGTACGACGATTCTAAGTGAAATAAGTCACACAGAAAAAGACACTTATCATAAGCTATCACTTATAGAGGGAATGTAAAAACCGCTACACGTGAACTGAATTACAAAACAGAACAGAGTCACACGTTTAGAAAACACACTATAGCTGCTTAACGGGAAAGGTGAGGTGGGGTGATGCATAAAACAAGGGTTTCAAATTCGCTCAGATACCGTTCCATACACCCAATATGTAATAGACAAGACCTACTCCTTGCTCAGTGAACTGGACTCAACACCCCCTATTCACCACACAAGAATATATGTGACTAGTAAGAATCTTAAAACCTATGTATTGATATCTCTCTGGAAGGGAGTCAAGTGGGTGTAAAGCCGCATAAACACAGCCATGAAAAGCAGCTAAACCCCATTATAAAAATAAATTACTTTTAAAAACCCGTAAAACAAAGACAGTGAAAGAGAGAGAAATTCTTACAAAATTCGTTCAGAGGCTGTGACGCAACCTAGATTGACCATATCTAGACCCACAGCTGGATGAGACATAAGGGTGGACACCCTTGGGACTGAGAGGTTGGGTGAGGTTGGGTGAGCAAACGCAGACCCTTTAAAGTAATACTGCGTGGTACCCATCCCATGGGTCCCAAATCTCCAGGTTCAAGGGCATCTTCCTACATCGAAAACATGCATGAGAAACCCAGAAGATGGTACACCGTGTGATTTTGAAAGGTTTCTAAAACGCACCTCATTTCTCATCTCCTTGTGCTCGGTTTCGCCATTCCAGCTACTTTACTAGCAATCTCCCTACTTGGAGAATCAGCACCTTTAAGCTCCTGTTCCCTACAGGTTGCAATTTGTCCTGAGGATGAACGGGAAGAGGGGCAACCAATGAGAGACTAGATCTAGGTGTTGGGACAGGCACAGGTCACTCTATATTCCCATCAGGAAGAAGAATTAACCACAGGCCCAGCCTGTCGCCTGGAACCAGAATAGGGCCTGAGGCAATCCCGTGTTTTTGCGGCCAGCTCCCAAAAAAGACAGTTGAAAAATGGAGCTCAGGGGCACTGCAATTCACAAACCTGCAGAGTAATAAATGATAACTCTCGTCCACAAATATATTGAGGGAAGGCAACGAAGAGGATTTGAAAGCAAGGCAGAATTGCAGGAAACAGATTTCAGGAGGTAGATACGAATCGCTTTTAAAGCACATGAAAAGCGGCAAAACGTCTACAATGATGCCCTTGGCCAAAAAGGGCGTATGCGTTTTTTCCTGAATATATTTAGGAAAAAACGCATACGCCCTTTTTGGCCAACCAAGCAACCTGGAAAGGCAAATCAGCGCTACAAAGAAGTCTCGCTTCCCATCGGTCAAAAGGGCCATGCTGCAAAAAGTGTCAAAACCAGAAATGCAGGACAGGCCATGGAGAAATGGCAGCCTTGCTACACTGATGGGCGGGATGTAAATTGCCAACAGCCACTCTGGAGAAGTGTACGTTGTGTCCTGAAACATGGAAAAAAAGCAGCTTAGGGAGCATAGGGCACGTCCACTCATGGGCGTATAAATTGGAAAAACTAAAAATCAGCAAGTCACAGGCACCCGAAAGTTTAGGGCTGCTCTGTTGACAAGAACCTCCACTTCATGACACCTTAAATATCCCAGGAAAGAGAAAAATGGATAAAGAAGTTGTGGTCCTTATGTACAATGGAATATCACTCAGACATGAAATCAATGTCATAAGGCTAGTAGAAGCAAGATGAGTGGAGTTAGGTACGACGATTCTAAGTGAAATAAGTCACACAGAAAAAGACACTTATCATAAGCTATCACTTATAGAGGGAATGTAAAAACCGCTACACTTGAACTGAATTACAAAACAGAACAGAGTCACACGTTTAGAAAACACACTATGGCTGCTTAACTTGAAAGGTGAGGTGGGGTGGTGCATAAAACAAGGGTTTCAAATTCGCTCAGATACCGTTCCATACACCCAAAATGTAATAGACAAGACCTACTCCTTGCTCAGTGAACTGGACTCAACACCCCCTATTCACCACACAAGAATATATGTGACTAGTAAGAATCTTAAAACCTATGTATTGATATCTGTCTGGAAGTGAGTCAAGTGGGAGTAAAGCCGCATAAACACAGCCATGAATAGGAGCTAAACCCCATTATAAAAATAAATTACTTTTAAAAACCCGTAAAACAAAGACAGTGAAAGAGAGAGAAATTCTTACAAAATTCGTTCAGAGGCTGTGACGCAACCTGGATTGACCATATCTAGACCCACAGCTGGATGAGACATAAGGGTGGACACCCTTGGGGCTGAGAGGTTGGGTGAGGTTGGGTGAGCAAACGCAGACCCTTTAAAGTAATACTGCGTGGTACCCATCCCATGGGTCCCAAATCTCCAGGTTCAAGGGCATCTTCCTACATCGAAAACATGCATGAGAAACCCAGAAGATGGTACACCGTGTGATTTTGAAAGGTTTCTAAAACGCACCTCATTTCTCATCTCCTTGTGCTCGGTTTCGCCATTCCAGCTACTTTACTAGCAACCTCCCTACTTGGAGAATCAGCACCTTTAACCTCCTGTTCCCTACAGGTTGCAATTTGTCCTGAGGATGAACGGGAAGAGAGGCAACCAATGAGAGACTAGATCTAGGTGTTGGGACAGGCACAGGTCACTGTATTTTCCCAACAGGAAGAATAATTAACCACAGGCTCAGCCTGTCGCCTGGAACCAGAATAGGGCCTGAGGCAATCCCGTGTTTTTGCGGCCAGCTCCCAAAAAAGACAGTTGAAAAATGGAGCTCAGGGGCACTGCAATTCACAAACCTGCACAGTAATAAATGATAACTCTCGTCCACAAATATATTGAGGGAAGGCAACGAAGAGGATTTGAAAGCAAGGCAGAATTGCAGGAAACAGATTTCAGGAGGTAGATACGAATCGCCTTTAAAGCACATGAAAAGCGGCAAAACGTCGACAATGATGCCCTTGGCCAAAAACGGCGTATGCGTTTTTTCCTGAATATATTCAGGAAAAAACGCATACGCCCTTTTTGGCCAACCAAGCAACCTGGAAAGGCAAATCAGCGCTACAAAGAAGTCTCGCTTCCCATGGGTCAAAAGGGCCATGCTGCAAAAAGTGTCAAAACCAGAAATGCAGGACAGGCCATGGAGAAATGGCAGCCTTGCTACACTGATGGGCGGGATGTAAATTGCCAACAGCCACTCTGGAGAAGTGTACGTTGTGTCCTGAAACATGGAAAAAAAACAGCTTAGGGAGCATAGGGCACGTCCACTCATGGGCGTATAAATTGGAAAAACTAAAAATCAGCAAGTCACAGGCACCCGAAAGTTTAGGGCTGCTCTGTTGACAAGAACCTCCACTTCATGACACCTTAAATATCCCAGGAAAGAGAAAAATGGATAAAGAAGTTGTGGTCCTTATGTACAATGGAATATCACTCAGACATGAAATCAATGTCATAAGGCTAGTAGAAGCAAGATGAGTGGACTTTGGTACGATGATTCTAAGTGAAATAAGTCACACAGAAAAAGACACTTATCATAAGCTATCACTTATAGAGGGAATGTAAAAACCGCTACACTTGAACTGAATTACAAAACAGAACAGAGTCACACGTTTAGAAAACACACTATGGCTGCTTAACGGGAAAGTTGAGGTAGGGTGATGCATAAAACAAGGGTTTCAAATTCACTCAGATACCGTACCATACACCCAATATGTAATAGACAAGACCTACTCCTTGCTCAGTGAACTGGACTCAACACCCCCTATTCACCACAAAAGAATATATGTGACTAGTAAGAATCTTAAAACCTATGTATTGATATCTGTCTGGAAGTGAGTCAAGTGGGTATAAAGCCGCATAAGCACAGCCGTGAAAAGCAGCTAAACCCCATGATAAAAATAAATTACTTTTAAAAACCCGTAAAACAAAGACAGTGAAAGAGAGAGAAATTATTGCAAAACTCGTTCAGAGGCTGTGATGCAACCTGGATTGACCATATATAGACCCACAGCTGGATGAGACATAAGGGTGGACACTCTTGGGGCTGAAAGTTTGGGTGAGGTTGGGTGAGCAAACGCAGACCCTTTAAAGTAATACTGCCTGGTACCCATCCCATGGGTCACAAATCTGCAGGTCCAAGGGCATCTACCTACATTGAAAACATGCATGAGAAACCCAGAAGATGGTACACCGTGTGATTTTGAAAGGTTTCTAATACGCACCTCATTTCTCATCTCCTTGTGCTCGGGTGCGCCTTTCTAGCTACTTTACTAGCAATCTCCCTACTTGGAGAATCAGCACCTTTAAGCTCCTGTTCCCTACAGGTTGCAATTTCTCCTGAGGATGAACGGGAAGAGGGGCAACCAATGAGAGACTAGATCTAGGTGTTGGGACAGGCACAGGTCACTCTATTTTCCCATCAGGAAGAAGAATCAACCACAGGCTCAGCCTGTCGCCGGGAACCAGAATAGGGCCTGAGGCAATCCTGTGCTTTTGCGGCCAGCTCCCAAAAAGACAGTTGAAAAATGGAGCTAGGGGGCACTGCCATTCACATACCGGCTGAGTTATTAATGATAACTCTCGTCCACAAATATATTGAGGGAAGGCAACGAAGAGGATTTGAAAGCAAGGCAGAATTGCAGGAACCAGATTTCAGGAGGTAGATTCGAATCGCCTTTAAAGCACATGAAAAGTGGCAAAATGTCGACAATGATGCCCTTGGCCAAACAGGGCGTATGCGTTTTTTCCTGAATATATTCAGGAAAAAACGCATACGCCCTTTTTGGCCAACCAAGCAACCTGGAAAGGCTAATCAGCGCTACAAAGAAGTCTCGCTTCCCATCGGTCAAAAGGGCCATGGTGCAAAAAGTGTCAAAACCAGAAATGCAGGACAGGCCATGGAGAAATGGCAGCCTTGCTACGCTGATGGGAGGGATGTAAATTGCCAACAGCCACTCTGGAGAAGTGTACGGTGTGTCCTGAAACATCGAAAAAACACAGCTTAGGGAGCATAGGGCACGTCCACTCATGGGCGTATAAATTGGGAAAACTAAAAATCACCAAGACACAGGCACCCGAAAGTTTAGGGCTGCTCTGTTGACAAGAACCTCCACTTCATGACACCTTAAATATCCCAGGAAAGAGAAAAATGGATAAAGAAGTTGTGGTCCTTATGTACAATGTAATATCACTCAGACATGAAATCAATGTCATAAGGCTAGTAGAAGCAAGATGAGTGGAGTTAGGTACGACGATTCTAAGTGAAATAAGTCACACAGAAAAAGACACTTATCATAAGCTATCACTTATAGTGGGAATGTAAAAACAGCTACACTTGAACTGAATTACAAAACAGAACAGAGTCACATGTTTAGAAAACACACTATGGCTGCTTAACGGGAAAGGTGAGGTGGGGTGATGCATAAAACAAAGGTTTCAAATTCGCTCAGATACCGTACCATACACCCAATATGTAATAGACAAGACCTACTCCTTGCTCAGTGAACTGGACTCAACACCCCCTATTCACCGCAAAAGAATATATGTGACTAGTAAGAATCTTAAAACCTATGTATTGATATCTGTCTGGAAGTGAGTCAAGTGGGTGTAAAGCCACATAAGCACAGCCGTGAAAAGCAGCTAAACCCCATTATAAAAATAAATTACTTTTAAAAACCCGTAAAACAAAGACAGTGAAAGAGAGAGAAATTCTTACAAAATTCGTTCAGAGGCTGTGACGCAACCTAGATTGACCATATCTAGACCCACAGCTGGATGAGACATAAGGGTGGACACCCTTGGGACTGAGAGGTTGGGTGAGGTTGGGTGAGCAAACGCAGACCCTTTAAAGTAATACTGCGTGGTACCCATCCCATGGGTCCCAAATCTCCAGGTTCAAGGGCATCTTCCTACATCGAAAACATGCATGAGAAACCCAGAAGATGGTACACCGTGTGATTTTGAAAGGTTTCTAAAACGCACCTCATTTCTCATCTCCTTGTGCTCGGTTTCGCCATTCCAGCTACTTTACTAGCAATCTCCCTACTTGGAGAATCAGCACCTTTAAGCTCCTGTTCCCTACAGGTTGCAATTTGTCCTGAGGATGAACGGGAAGAGGGGCAACCAATGAGAGACTAGATCTAGGTGTTGGGACAGGCACAGGTCACTCTATATTCCCATCAGGAAGAAGAATTAACCACAGGCCCAGCCTGTCGCCTGGAACCAGAATAGGGCCTGAGGCAATCCCGTGTTTTTGCGGCCAGCTCCCAAAAAAGACAGTTGAAAAATGGAGCTCAGGGGCACTGCAATTCACAAACCTGCAGAGTAATAAATGATAACTCTCGTCCTCAAATATATTGAGGGAAGGCAACGAAGAGGAGTTGAAAGCAAGGCAGAATTGCAGGAAACAGATTTCAGGAGGTAGATACGAATCGCTTTTAAAGCACATGAAAAGCGGCAAAACGTCTACAATGATGCCCTTGGCCAAAAAGGGCGTATGCGTTTTTTCCTGAATATATTTAGGAAAAAACGCATACGCCCTTTTTGGCCAACCAAGCAACCTGGAAAGGCAAATCAGCGCTACAAAGAAGTCTCGCTTCCCATCGGTCAAAAGGGCCATGCTGCAAAAAGTGTCAAAACCAGAAATGCAGGACAGGCCATGGAGAAATGGCAGCCTTGCTACACTGATGGGCGGGATGTAAATTGCCAACAGCCACTCTGGAGAAGTGTACGTTGTGTCCTGAAACATGGAAAAAAAGCAGCTTAGGGAGCATAGGGCACGTCCACTCATGGGCGTATAAATTGGAAAAACTAAAAATCAGCAAGTCACAGGCACCCGAAAGTTTAGGGCTGCTCTGTTGACAAGAACCTCCACTTCATGACACCTTAAATATCCCAGGAAAGAGAAAAATGGATAAAGAAGTTGTGGTCCTTATGTACAATGGAATATCACTCAGACATGAAATCAATGTCATAAGGCTAGTAGAAGCAAGATGAGTGGAGTTAGGTACGACGATTCTAAGTGAAATAAGTCACACAGAAAAAGACACTTATCATAAGCTATCACTTATAGAGGGAATGTAAAAACCGCTACACTTGAACTGAATTACAAAACAGAACAGAGTCACACGTTTAGAAAACACACTATGGCTGCTTAACTTGAAAGGTGAGGTGGGGTGGTGCATAAAACAAGGGTTTCAAATTCGCTCAGATACCGTTCCATACACCCAATATGTAATAGACAAGACCTACTCCTTGCTCAGTGAACTGGACTCAACACCCCCTATTCACCACACAAGAATATATGTGACTAGTAAGAATCTTAAAACCTATGTACTGATATCTGTCTGGAAGTGAGTCAAGTGGGAGTAAAGCCGCATAAACACAGCCATGAATAGGAGCTAAACCCCATTATAAAAATAAATTACTTTTAAAAACCCGTAAAACAAAGACAGTGAAAGAGAGAGAAATTCTTACAAAATTCGTTCAGAGGCTGTGACGGAACCTGGATTGACCATATCTAGACCCACAGCTGGATGAGACATAAGGGTGGACACCCTTGGGGCTGAGAGGTTGGGTGAGGTTGGGTGAGCAAACGCAGACCCTTTAAAGTAATACTGCGTGGTACCCATCCCATGGGTCCCAAATCTCCAGGTTCAAGGGCATCTTCCTACATCGAAAACATGCATGAGAAACCCAGAAGATGGTACACCGTGTGATTTTGAAAGGTTTCTAATACGCACCTCATTTCTCATCTCCTTGTGCTCGGGTTCGCCTTTCTAGCTACTTTACTAGCAATCTCCCTACTTGGAGAATCAGCACCTTTAAGCTCCTGTTCCCTACAGGTTGCAATTTCTCCTGAGGATGAACGGGAAGAGGGGCAACCAATGAGAGACTAGATCTAGGTGTTGGGACAGGCACAGGTCACTCTATTTTCCCATCAGGAAGAAGAATTAACCACAGGCTCAGCCTGCCGCCCAGAAGCAGAATAGGGCATGAGGCAATCCCACGCTTTTGCGGCCAGATCCCAAAAAAGCGAGTTGAAAAATGGAGCTCAGGGACACTGCAATTCGCAAACCCGCAGAGTTATAAATGATAACTCTCATCCACAGATATATTGAGGGAAGGCAACGAAGAGGAATTCAAAGCAAGGCAGAATTGCAGGAAACAGATTTCAGGAAGTAGATACGAATCGCCTTTAAAGCACATGAAAAGCGGCAAAACGTCGACAATGATGCCCTTGGCCAAAAAGTGCGTATGCGTTTTTTCCTGAATATATTCAGGAAAAAACGCATACGCCCTTTTTGGCCAAGCAAGCAACCTTGAAATGCAAATCAACGCTACAAAGAAGTCTCGCTTCCCATCGGTCAAAAGGGCCATGCTGCAAAAAGTGTCAAAACCAGAAATGCAGGACAGGCCATGGAGAAATGGCAGCCTTGCTACGCTGATGGGCGGGATGTAAATTGCCAACAGCCACTCTGGAGAAGTGTACGGTGTGTCCTGAAACATCGAAAAAACACAGCTTAGGGAGCATAGGGCACGTCCACTCATGGGCGTATAAATTGGGAAAATTAAAAATCAGCAAGACACAGGCACCCCAAAGTTTAGGGCTGCTCTGTTGACAAGAACCTCCACTTCATGACACCTTAAATATCCCAGGAAAGAGAAAAATGGATAAAGAAGTTGTGGTCCTTATGTACAATGGAATATCACTCAGACATGAAATCAATGTCATAAGGCTAGTAGAAGCAAGATGAGTGGATTTAGGTACGACGATTCTAAGTGAAATAAGACACACAGAAATAGACGCTTATCATAAGCTATCACTTATAGAGGGAATGTAAAAACCGCTACATTTGAACTGAATTACAAAACAGAACAGAGTCACACGTTTAGAAAACACACTATGGCTGCTTAACGGGAAAGGTGAGGTGGGGTGATGCATAAAACAAGGGTTTCAAATTCGCTCAGATACCGTTCCATACACCCAATATGTAATAGAAAAGACCGACTCCTTGCTCAGTGAACTGGACTCAACACCCCCTATTCACCGCACAAGAATATATGTGACTAGTAAGAATCTTAAAACCTATGTATTGATATCTGTCTGGAAGTGAGTCAAGTGGGTGTAAAGCCGCATAAACACAGCCGTGAAAAGCAGCTAAACCCCAGTATAAAAATAAATTACTTTTAAAAACCCGTAAAACAAAGACAGTGAAAGAGAGAGAAATTCTTACAAAATTCGTTCAGAAGCTGTGATGCAACCTGGATGGACCATATCTAGACCCACAGCTGGATGAGACATAAGGGTGGACACTCTTGGGGCTGAAAGGTTGGGTGAGGTTGGGCGAGCAAACGCAGACCCTTTAAATTAATACTGCCTGGTACCCATCCCATGGGTCCCAAATCTCCAGGTTCAAGGGCATCTTCCTACATCGAAAACATGCATGAGAAACCCAGAAGATGGTACACCGTGTGATTTTGAAAGGTTTCTAATACGCACCTCATTTCTCATCTCCTTGTGCTCGGGTTCGCCATTCCAGCTACTTTACTAGCAATCTCCCTACTTGGAGAATCAGCACGTTTAACCTCCTGTTCCCTACAGGTTGCAATTTGTCCTGATGATGAACGGGAAGAGGGGCAACCAATGAGAGACTAAATCTAGGTGTTGGGACAGGCACAGGTCACTCTATTTTCCCATCAGGAAGAAGAATTATCCACAGGCTCAGCCTGCCAACAGGAACCAGAATAGGGCCTGAGGCAATCCCGTGCTTTTGCGGCCAGCTCCCAAAAATCGAGTTGAAAAATGGAGCTCAGGGACACTGCAATTCACAAACCCGCAGAGTTATAAATGATAACTCTCATCCAGAGATATACTGAGGGAAGGCAACAAAGAGGATTTGAAAGCAAGGCAGAATTGCAGGAAACAGATTTCAGGAGGTAGATTCGAATCGCCTTTAAGGACATGAAAAGCGGCAAAACGTCGACAATGATGCCCTTGGCCAAAAAGGGCGTATGCGTTTTTTCCTGAATATATTCAGGAAAAAACGCATACGCCCTTTTTGGCCAACCAAGCAACCTGGAAAGGCAAATCAGCGCTACATAGAAGTCTCGCTTCCCATCGGTCAAAAGGGTCATGCTGCAAAAAGTGTCAAAACCAGAAATGCAGGACAGGCCATGGAGAAATGGCAGCCTTGCTACGCTGATGGGCGGGATGTAAATTGCCAACAGCCACTCTGGAGAAGTGTACGGTGTGTCCTAAAACATTGAGAAAACACAGCTTAGGGAGCATAGGGCACGTCCACTCATGGGCGTATAAATTGGGAAAACTAAAAATCAGCAAGACACAGGCACCCCAAAGTTTAGGGCTGCTCTGTTGACAAGAACCCCCACTTCATGACACCTTAAATATCCCAGGAAAGAGAAAAATGAATAAAGATGTTGTGGTCCTTATGTACAATGGAATATCACTCAGACATGAAATCAATGTCATAAGGCTAGTAGAAGCAAGATGAGTGGATTTAGGTACGACAATTCTAAGTGAAATAAGTCACACAGAAAAAGACACTTATCATAAGCTATCACTTATAGGGGGAATGTAAAAACCGCTACACTTGAACTGAATTACAAAACAAAACAGAGTCACACGTTTAGAAAACACACTATGGCTGCTTAACGGGAAAGGTGAGGTGGGGTGATGCATAAAACAAGGGTTTCAAATTCGCTCAGATACCGTTCCATCCACCCAATATGTAATAGACAAGACCTATTCCTTGCTCAGTGAACTGGACTCAACACCCCCTATTCACCGCACAAGAATATATGTGACTAGTAAGAATCTTAAAACCTATGTATTGATATCTGTCTGGAAGTGAGTCAAGTGGGTGTAAAGCCGCATAAACACAGCCGTGAAAAGCAGCTAAACCCCATTATAAAAATAAATTAGTTTTAAAAACCCATGAAACAAAGACACTGAAAGAGAGAGAAATTCTTACAAAATTCGTTCAGAGGCTGTGATGCAACCTGGATTGACCATATCTAGACACACAGCTGGATGAGTCATAAGGGTGGACACTCTTGGGGCTGAAAGGTTGGGTGAGGTTGGGTGAGCAAACACAGAGCCTTTAAAGTAATACTGCCTGGTACCCATCCCATGGTTCCCAAATCTCCAGGTTCAAGGGCATCTTCCTACATCGAAAACATGCATGAGAAACCCAGAAGATGGTACTCCGTGTGATTTTGAAAGGTTTCTAATAAGCACCTCATTTCTCATCTCCTTGTGCTCAGGTTCGCCATTCGAGCTACTTTACAAGCAATTTCCCTACTTGGAGAATCAGCACCTTTAACCTCCTGTTCCCTACAGGTTGCAATTTGTCCTGAGGATGAACGGGAAGAGGGGCAACCAATGAGAAACTAAATCTATGTGTTGGGACAGGGACAGGTCACTCTATTTTCCCATCAGGAAGAAGAATTATCCACAGGCTCAGCCTGCCGCCAGGAACCAGAATAGGGCCTGAGGCAATCCCGTGCTTTTGCGGCCAGCTCCCAAAAAAGACAGTTGAAAAATGCAGCTCAGGGACACTGCAATTCACAAACCCGCAGAGTTATAAATGATAACTCTCATCCACAGATATATTGTGGGAAGGCAACGAAGAGGATTTGAAAACAAGACAGAATTGCAGGAAACAGATTTCAGGAGGTAGATTCGAATCGCCTTGAAAGCACATGAAAAGCGGCAAAACGTCGACAATGATGCCCTTGGCCAAAAAGGGCTTATGCGTTTTTTCCTGAGTATATTCAGGAAAACACGCATACGCCCTTTTTGGCCAACCAAGCAAACTGGAAAGGCAAATCAGCGCTACAAAGAAGTCTCGCTTCCCATCGGTCAAAAGGGCCATGCTGCAAAAAGTGTCAAAACCAGAAATGCAGGACAGGCCATGGAGAAATGGCAGCCTTGCTACGCTGATGGGAGGGATGTAAATTGCCAACAGCCGCTCTGGAGAAGTGTACGGTGTGTCCTGAAACATCGAAAAAACACAGCTTAGGGAGCATAGGGCACGTCCACTCATGGGCGTATAAATTGTGAAAATTAAAAATCAGCAAGACACAGGCACCCCAAAGTTTAGGGCTGCTCTGTTGACAAGAACCTCCACTTCATGACACCTTAAATATCCCAGGAAAGAGAAAAATGGATAAAGAAGTTGTGGTCCTTATGTACAATGGAATATCACTCAGACATGAAATCAATGTTATAAGGCTAGTAGAAGCAAGATGAGTGGACTTAGGTACGACGATTCTAAGTGAAATAAGTCACACAGAAAAAGACACTTATCATAAGCTATCACTTATAGAGGGAATGTAAAAACCGCTACACTTGAACTGAATTACAAAACAGAACAGAGTCACACGTTTAGAAAACACACTATGGCTGCTTAACGGCAAAGGTGAGGTGGGGTGATGCATAAAACAAGGGTTTCAAATTCGCTCAGATACCGTTCCATACACCCAATATGTAATAGACAAGACCTACTCCTTGCTCAGTGAACTGGACTCAACACCCCCTATTCACCGCACAAGAATATATGTGACTAGTAAGAGTCTTAAAACCTATGTATTGATATCTGTCTGGAAGTGAGTCAAGTGGGTGTAAAGCCGCATAAACACAGCCGTGAAAAGCAGCTAAACCCCATTATAAAAATAAATTAGTTTTAAAAACCCATGAAACAAAGACACTGAAAGAGAGAGAAATTCTTACAAAATTCGTTCAGAGGCTGTGATGCAACCTGGATTGACCATATCTAGACCCACAGCTGGATGAGACATAAGGGTGGACACTCTTGGGGCTGAAAGGTTGGATGAGGTTGGGTGAGCAAACGCAGACCCTTTAAAGTAATACTGCCTGGAACCCATCCCATGGGTCCCAAATCTCCAGGTTCAAGGGCATCTTCCTACATCGAAAACATGCATGAGAAACCCAGAAGATGGTACACCGTGTGATTTTGAAAGTTTTCTAATACGCACCTCATTTCTCATCTCCTTGTGCTCGGGTTCGCCATTCCAGCTACTTTACTAGCAATCTCCCTACTTGGAGAATCAGCACCTTTAAGCTCCTGTTCCCTACAGGTTGCAATTTGTCCAGAGGATGAACGGGAAGAGGGGCAACCAATGAGAGACTAGATCTAGGTTTTGGGACAGGCACAGGTCACTCTATTTTCCCATCAGGAAGAAGAATTATCCACAGGCTCAGCCTGCCTCCAGGAACCAGAATAGGGCCTGAGGCAATTCCGTGCTTTTGCGGCCAGCTCCCAAAAAAGACAGTTGAAAAATGGAGCTCAGGGGCACTGCCATTCACAAACCTGCTGAGTTATAAGTGATAACTCTCGTCCACAAATATATTGAGGGAAGGCAACGAAGAGGATTTGAAAGCAAGGCAGAATTGCAGGAAACAGGTTTCAGGAGGTAGATTCGAATCGCCTTTAAAGCACATGAAAAGTGGCAAAATGTCGACAATGATGCCCTTGGCCAAACAGGGCGTATGCGTTTTTTCCTGAATATATTCAGGAAAAAACGCATACGCCCTGTTTGGCCAACCAAGCAACCTTGAAAGGCTAATCAGCGCTACAAAGAAGTCTCGCTTCCCATCGGTCAAAAGGGCCATGGTGCAAAAAGTGTCAAAACCAGAAATGCAGGACAGGCCATGGAGAAATGGCAGCCTTGCTACGCTGATGGGAGGGATGTAAATTGCCAACAGCCACTCTGGAGAAGTGTACGGTGTGTCCTGAAACATCGAAAAAACACAGCTTAGGGAGCATAGGGCACATCCACTCATGGGCGTATAAATTGGGAAAACTAAAAATCAGCAAGACACAGGCACCCCAAAGTTTAGGGCTGCTCTGTTGACAAGAACCTCCACTTCATGACACCTTAAATATCCCAGGAAAGAGAAAAATGGATAAAGAAGTTGTGGTCCTTATGTACAATGGAATATCACTCAGACATGAAATCAATGTCATAAGGCTAGTAGAAGCAAGATGAGTGGACTTAGGTACGACGATTCTAAGTGAAATAAGTCACACAGAAAAAGGCACTTATCATAAGCTATCACTTAGAGAGGGAATGTAAAAACCGCTACACTTGAACTGAATTACAAAACAGAACAGAGTCACACGTTTAGAAAACACACTATGGCTGCTTAACGGGAAAGGTGAGGTGGGGTGATGCATAAAACAAGGGTTTCAAATTCGCTCAGATACCGTTCCATACACCCAATATGTAATAGACAAGACCTACTCCTTGCTCAGTGAACTGGACTCAACACCCCCTATTCACCGCACAAGAATATATGTGACTAGTAAGAATCTTAAAACCTATGTATTTATATCTGTCTGGAAGTGAGTCAAGTGGGTGTAAAGCCGCATAAACACAGCCGTGAAAAGCAGCTAAACCCCATTATAAAAATAAATTACTTTTAAAAACCCGTAAAACAAAGACAGTGAAAGAGAGAGAAATTCTTACAAAATTCGTTCAGAGGCTGTGATGCAACCTGGATTGACCATATCTAGACCCACAGCTGGATGAGACATAAGGGTGGACACTCTTGGGGCTGAAAGTTTGGGTGAGGTTGGGTGAGCAAACGCAGACCCTTTAAAGTAATACTGCCTGGTACCCATCCCATGGGTCCCAAATCTCCAGGTCCAAGGGCATCTTCCTACATTGAAAACATGCATGAGAAACCCAGAAGATGGTACACCGTGTGATTTTGAAAGGTTTCTAATACGCACCTCATTTCTCATCTCCTTGTGCTCGGGTTCGCCTTTCCAGCTACTTTACTAGCAATCTCCCTACTTGGAGAATCAGCACCTTTAAGCTCCTGTTGCCTACAGGTTGCAATTTCTCCTGAGGATGAACGGGAAGAGGGGCAACCAATGAGAGACTAGATCTAGGTGTTGGGACAGGCACAGGTCACTCTAATTTCCCATCAGGAAGAAGAATTAACCACAGGCTCAGCCTGCCGCCCAGAAGCAGAATAGGGCATGAGGCAATCCCGCGCTTTTGCGGCCAGCTCCCAAAAAAGCGAGTTGAAAAATGGAGCTCAGGGACACTGCAATTCACAAACCCGCAGAGTTATAAATGATAACTCTCATCCAGAGATATACTGAGGGAAGGCAAAAAAGAGGATTTGAAAGCAAGGCAGAATTGCAGGAAACAGATTTCAGGAGGTAGATTCGAATCGCCTTTAAAGCACATGAAAAGTGGCAAAACGTCGACAATGATGCCCTTGGCCAAAAAGGGCGTATGCGTTTTTTCCTGAATATATTCAGGAAAAAACGCATACGCCCTTTTTGTCCAACCAAGCAACCTGGAAAGGCAAATCAGCGCTACATAGATGTCTCGCTTCCCATCGGTCAAAAGGGTCATGCTGCAAAAAGTGTCAAAACCAGAAATGCAGGACAGGCCATGGAGAAATGGCAGCCTTGCTACGCTGATGGGCGGGATGTAAATTGCCAACAGCCACTCTGGAGAAGTGTACGGTGTGTCCTGAAACATTGAGAAAACACAGCTTAGGGAGCATAGGGCACGTCCACTCATGGGCGTATAAGTTGGGAAAACTAAAAATCAGCAAGACACAGGCACCCCAAAGTTTAGGGCTGCTCTGTGGACAAGAACCTCCACTTCATGACACCTTAAATATCCCAGGAAAGAGAAAAATGAATAAAGAAGTTGTGGTCCTTATGTACAATGGAATATCACTCAGACATGAAATCAATCTCATAAGGCTAGTAGAAGCAAGATGAGTGGATTTAGGTACGACAATTCTAAGTGAAATAAGTCACACAGAAAAAGACACTTATCATAAGCTATCACTTATAGAGGGAATGTAAAAACCGCTACACTTGAACTGAATTACAAAACAGAACAGAGTCACACGTTTAGAAAACACACTATGGCTGCTTAACGGGAAAGGTGAGGTGGGGTGATGCATAAAACAAGGGTGTCAAATTCGCTCAGATACCTTTCCATACACCCAATATGTAATAGACAAGACCTACTCCTTGCTCAGTGAACTGGACTCAACACCCCCTATTCACCGCACAAGAATATATGTGACTAGTAAGAATCTTAAAACCTATATATTGATATCTGTCTGGAAGTGAGTCAAGTGGGTGTAAAGCTGCATAAACACAGCCGTGAAAAGCAGCTAAACCCCATTATAAAAATAAATTAGTTTTAAAAACCCATGAAACAAAGACACTGAAAGAGAGAGAAATTCTTACAAAATTCGTTCAGAGGCTGTGATGCAACCTGGATTGACCATATCTAGACCCACAGCTGGATGAGACATAAGGGTGGACACTCTTGGGGCTGAAAGGTTGGGTGAGGTTGGGTGAGCAAACGCAGACCCTTTAAAGTAATACTGCCTGGAACCCATCCCATGGGTCCCAAATCTCCAGGTTCAAGGGCATCTTCCTACATCGAAAACATGCATGAGAAACCCAGAAGATGGTACACCGTGTGATTTTGAAAGTTTTCTAATACGCACCTCATTTCTCATCTCCTTGTGCTCGGGTTCGCCATTCCAGCTACTTTACTAGAAATCTCCCTACTTGGAGAATCAGCACGTTTAACCTCCTGTTCCCTACAGGTTGCAAATTGTCCAGAGGATGAACTGGAAGAGGGGCAACCAATGAGAGACTAGATCTAGGTTTTGGGACAGGCACAGGTCACTCTATTTTCCCATCAGGAAGAAGAATTATCCACAGGCTCAGCCTGCCTCCAGGAACCAGAATAGGGCCTGAGGCAATTCCGTGCTTTTGCGGCCAGCTCCCAAAAAAGACAGTTGAAAAATGGAGCTCAGGGGCACTGCCATTCACAAACCTGCTGAGTTATAAGTGATAACTCTCGTCCACAAATATATTGAGGGAAGGCAACGAAGAGGATTTGAAAGCAAGGCAGAATTGCAGGAAACAGGTTTCAGGAGGTAGATTCGAATCGCCTTTAAAGCACATGAAAAGTGGCAAAATGTCGACAATGATGCCCTTGGCCAAAAAGGGCGAATGCGTTTTTTCCTGAATATATTCAGGAAAAAACGCATACGCCCTGTTTGGCCAACCAAGCAACCTGGAAAGGCTAATCAGCGCTACAAAGAAGTCTCGCTTCCCATCGGTCAAAAGGGCCATGGTGCAAAAAGTGTCAAAACCAGAAATGCAGGACAGGCCATGGAGAAATGGCAGCCTTGCTACGCTGATGGGAGGGATGTAAATTGCCAACAGCCACTCTGGAGAAGTGTACGGTGTGTCCTGAAACATCGAAAAAACACAGCTTAGGGAGCATAGGGCACATCCACTCATGGGCGTATAAATTGGGAAAACTAAAAATCAGCAAGACACAGGCACCCCAAAGTTTAGGGCTGCTCTGTTGACAAGAACCTCCACTTCATGACACCTTAAATATCCCAAGAAAGAGAAAAATGGATAAAGAAGTTGTGGTCCTTATGTACAATGGAATATCACTCAGACATGAAATCAATGTCATAAGGCTAGTAGAAGCAAGATGAGTGGACTTAGGTACGACGATTCTAAGTGAAATAAGTCACACAGAAAAAGGCACTTATCATAAGCTATCACTTAGAGAGGGAATGTAAAAACCGCTACACTTGAACTGAATTACAAAACAGAACAGAGTCACACGTTTAGAAAACACACTATGGCTGCTTAACGGGAAAGGTGAGGTGGGGTGATGCATAAAACAAGGGTTTCAAATTCGCTCAGATACCGTTCCATACACCCAATATGTAATAGACAAGACCTACTCCTTGCTCAGTGAACTGGACACAACACCCCCTATTCACCGCACAAGAATATATCTGACTAGTAAGAAACTTAAACCTATGTATTGATATCTGTCTGGAAGTGAGTCAAGTGGGTGTAAAGCCGCATAAACACAGCCGTGAAAAGCAGCTAAACCCCATTATAAAAATAAATTACTTTTAAAAACCCGTAAAACAAAGACAGTGAAAGAGAGAGAAATTCTTACAAAATTCGTTCAGAGGCTGTGATGCAACCTGGATTGACCATATCTAGACCCACAGCTGGATGAGACATAAGGGTGGACACTCTTGGGGCTGAAAGTTTGGGTGAGGTTGGGTGAGCAAACGCAGACCCTTTAAAGTAATACTGCCTGGTACCCATCCCATGGGTCCCAAATCTCCAGGTCCAAGGGCATCTTCCTACATTGAAAACATGCATGAGAAACCCAGAAGATGGTACACCGTGTGATTTTGAAAGGTTTCTAATACGCACCTCATTTCTCATCTCCTTGTGCTCGGGTTCGCCTTTCCAGCTACTTTACTAGCAATCTCCCTACTTGGAGAATCAGCACCTTTAAGCTCCTGTTGCCTACAGGTTGCAATTTCTCCTGAGGATGAACGGGAAGAGGGGCAACCAATGAGAGACTAGATCTAGGTGTTGGGACAGGCACAGGTCACTCTAATTTCCCATCAGGAAGAAGAATTAACCACAGGCTCAGCCTGCCGCCCAGAAGCAGAATAGGGCATGAGGCAATCCCGCGCTTTTGCGGCCAGCTCCCAAAAAAGCGAGTTGAAAAATGGAGCTCAGGGACACTGCAATTCACAAACCCGCAGAGTTATAAATGATAACTCTCATCCAGAGATATACTGAGGGAAGGCAAAAAAGAGGATTTGAAAGCAAGGCAGAATGGCAGGAAACAGATTTCAGGAGGTAGATTCGAATCGCCTTTAAAGCACATGAAAAGCGGCAAAACGTCGACAATGATGCCCTTGGCCAAAAAGGGCGTATGCGTTTTTTCCTGAATATATTCAGGAAAAAACGCATACGCCCTTTTTGGTCAACCAAGCAACCTGGAAAGGCAAATCAGCGCTACATAGAAGTCTCGCTTCCCATCGGTCAAAAGGGTCATGCTGCAAAAAGTGTCAAAACCAGAAATGCAGGACAGGCCATGGAGAAATGGCAGCCTTGCTACGCTGATGGGAGGGATGTAAATTGCCAACAGCCACTCTGGAGAAGTGTACGGTGTGTCCTGAAACATTGAGAAAACACAGCTTAGGGAGCATAGGGCACGTCCACTCATGGGCGTATAAGTTGGGAAAACTAAAATCAGCAAGACACAGGCACCCCAAAGTTTAGGGCTGCTCTGTTGACAAGAACCTCCACTTCATGACACCTTAAATATCCCAGGAAAGAGAAAAATGAATAAAGAAGTTGTGGTCCTTATGTACAATGGAATATCACTCAGACATGAAATCAATGTCATAAGGCTAGTAGAAGCAAGATGAGTGGATTTAGGTACGACAATTCTAAGTGAAATAAGTCACACAGAAAAAGACACTTATCATAAGCTATCACTTATAGAGGGAATGTAAAAACCGCTACACCTGAACTGAATTACAAAACAGAACAGAGTCACACGTTTAGAAAACACACTATGGCTGCTTAACGGGAAAGGTGAGGTGGGGTGATGCATAAAACAAGGGTGTCAAATTCGCTCAGATACCTTTCCATACACCCAATATGTAATAGACAAGACCTACTCCTTGCTCAGTGAACTGGACTCAACACCCCCTATTCACCGCACAAGAATATATGTGACTAGTAAGAATCTTAAAACCTATGTATTGATATCTGTCTGGAAGTGAGTCAAGTGGGTGTAAAGCTGCATAAACACAGCCGTGAAAAGCAGCTAAACCCAATTATAAAAATAAATTAGTTTTAAAAACCCATGAAACAAAGACACTGAAACAGAGAGAAATTCTTACAAAATTCGTTCAGAGGCTGTGATGCAACCTTGATTGACCATATCTAGACCCACAGCTGGATGAGACATAAGGGTGGACACTCTTGGGGCTGAAAGGTTGGGTGAGGTTGGGTGAGCAAACTCAGACCCTTTAAAGTAATACTGCCTGGAACCCATCCCATGGGTCCCAAATCTCCAGGTTCAAGGGCATCTTCCTACATCGAAAACATGCATGAGAAACCCAGAAGATGGTACACCGTGTGATTTTGAAAGTTTTCTAATACGCACCTCATTTCTCATCTCCTTGTGCTCGGGTTCGCCATTCCAGCTACTTTACTAGCAATCTCCCTACTTGGAGAATCAGCACCTTTAACCTCCTGTTCCCTACAGGTTGCAATTTGTCCAGAGGATGAACGGGAAGAGGGGCAACCAATGAGAGACTAGATCTAGGTTTTGGGACAGGCACAGGTCACTCTATTTTCCCATCAGGAAGAAGAATTAACCACAGGCTCAGCCTGCCTCCAGGAACCAGAATAGGGCCTGAGGCAATTCCGTGCTTTTGCGGCCAGCTCCCAAAAAAGACAGTTGAAAAATGGAGCTCAGGGGCACTGCCATTCACAAACCTGCTGAGTTATAAGTGATAACTCTCGTCCACAAATATATTGAGGGAAGGCAACGAAGAGGATTTGACATCAAGGCAGAATTGCAGGAAACAGGTTTCAGGAGGTAGATTCGAATCGCCTTTAAAGCACATGAAAAGTGGCAAAATGTCGACAATGATGCCCTTGGCCAAACAGGGCGTATGTGTTTTTTCCTGAATATATTCAGGAAAAAACGCATACGCCCTGTTTGGCCAACCAAGCAACCTGGAAAGGCTAATCAGCGCTACAAAGAAGTCTCGCTTCCCATCGGTCAAAAGGGCCATGGTGCAAAAAGTGTCAAAACCAGAAATGCAGGACAGGCCATGGAGAAATGGCAGCCTTGCTACGCTGATGGGAGGGATGTAAATTGCCAACAGCCACTCTGGAGAAGTGTACGGTGTGTCCTGAAACATCGAAAAAACACAGCTTAGGGAGCATAGGGCACATCCACTCATGGGCGTATAAATTGGGAAAACTAAAAATCAGCAAGACACAGGCACCCCAAAGTTTAGGGCTGCTCTGTTGACAAGAACCTCCACTTAATGACACCTTAAATATCCCAGGAAAGAGAAAAATGGATAAAGAAGTTGTGGTCCTTATGTACAATGGAATATCACTCAGACATGAAATCAATGTCATAAGGCTAGTAGAAGCAAGATGAGTGGACTTAGGTACGACGATTCTAAGTGAAATAAGTCACACAGAAAAAGGCACTTATCATAAGCTATCACTTAGAGAGGGAATGTAAAAACCGCTACACTTGAACTGAATTACAAAACAGAACAGAGTCACACGTTTAGAAAACACACTATGGCTGCTTAACGGGAAAGGTGAGGTGGGGTGATGCATAAAACAAGGGTTTCAAATTCGCTCAGATACCGTTCCATACACCCAATATGTAATAGACAAGACCTACTCCTTGCTCAGTGAACTGGACTCAACACCCCCTATTCACCGCACAAGAATATATGTGACTAGAAAGAATCTTAAAACCTATGTATTGATATCTGTCTGGAAGTGAGTCAAGTGGGTGTAAAGCCGCATAAACACAGCCGTGAAAAGCAGCTAAACCCCATTATAAAAATAAATTACTTTTAAAAACCCGTAAAACAAAGACAGTGAAAGAGAGAGAAATTCTTACAAAATTCGTTCAGAGGCTGTGATGCAACCTGGATTGACCATATCTAGACCCACAGCTGGATGAGACATAAGGGTGGACACTCTTGGGGCTGAAAGGTTGGGTGAGGTTGGGTGAGCAAACGCAGACCCTTTAAAGTAATACTGCCTGGTACCCATCCCATGGGTCCCAAATCTCCAGGTCCAAGGGCATCTTCCTACATTGAAAACATGCATGAGAAACCCAGAAGATGGTACACCGTGTGATTTTGAAAGGTTTCTAATACGCACCTCATTTCTCATCTCCTTGTGCTCGGGTTCACCTTTCCAGCTACTTTACAAGCAATCTCCCTACTTGGAGAATCAGCACCTTTAAGCTCCTGTTGCCTACAGGTTGCAATTTCTCCTGAGAATGAACGGGAAGAGGGGCAACCAATGAGAGACTAGATCTAGGTGTTGGGACAGGCACAGGTCACTCTAATTTCCCATCAGGAAGAAGAATTAACCACAGGCTCAGCCTGCCGCCCAGAAGCAGAATAGGGCATGAGGCAATCCCGCGTTTTGCGGCCAGCTCCCAAAAAAGCGAGTTGAAAAATGGAGCTCAGGGACACTGCAATTCACAAACCCGCAGAGTTATAAATGATAACTCTCATCCAGAGATATACTGAGGGAAGGCAAAAAAGAGGATTTGAAAGCAAGGCAGAATTGCAGGAAACAGATTTCAGGAGGTAGATTCGAATCGCCTTTAAAGCACATGAAAAGCGGCAAAACGTCGACAATGATGCCCTTGGCCAAAAAGGGTGTATGCGTTTTTTCCTGAATATATTCAGGAAAAAACGCATACGCCCTTTTTGGCCAACCAAGCAGCCTGGAAAGGCAAATCAGCGCTACATAGAAGTCTCGCTTCCCATCGGTCAAAAGGGTCATGCTGCAAAAAGTGTCAAAACCAGAAATGCAGGACAGGCCATGGAGAAATGGCAGCCTTGCTACGCTGATGGGCGGGATGTAAATTGCCAACAGCCACTCTGGAGAAGTGTACGGTGTGTCCTGAAACATTGAGAAAACACAGCTTAGGGAGCATAGGGCACGTCCACTCATGGGCGTATAAGTTGGGAAAACTAAAAATCAGCAAGACACAGGCACCCCAAAGTTTAGGGCTGCTCTGTTGACAAGAACCTCCACTTCATGACACCTTAAATATCCCAGGAAAGAGAAAAATGAATAAAGAAGTTGTGGTCCTTATGTACAATGGAATATCACTCAGACATGAAATCAATGTCATAAGGCTAGTAGAAGCAAGATGAGTGGATTTAGGTACGACGATTCTAAGTGAAATAAGTCACACAGAAAAAGACACTTATCATAAGCTATCACTTATAGAGGGAATGTAAAAACCGCTACACTTGAACTGAATTACAAAACAGAACAGAGTCACACGTTTAGAAAACACACTATGGCTGCTTAACGGGAAAGGTGAGGTGGGGTGATGCATAAAACAAGGGTGTCAAATTCGCTCAGATACCTTTCCATACACCCAATATGTAATAGACAAGACCTACTCCTTGCTCAGTGAACTGGACTCAACACCCCCTATTCACCGCACAAGAATATATGTGACTAGTAAGAATCTTAAAACCTATGTATTGATATCTGTCTGGAAGTGAGTCAAGTGGGTGTAAAGCTGCATAAACACAGCCGTGAAAAGCAGCTAAACCCCATTATAAAAATAAATTAGTTTTAAAAACCCATGAAACAAAGACACTGAAAGAGAGAGAAATTCTTACACAATTCATTCAGAGGCTGTGATGCAACCTGGATTGACCATATCTAGACCCACAGATGGATGAGACATAAGGGTGGACACACTTGGGGCTGAAAGGTTGGGTGAGGTTGGGTGAGCAAACGCAGACCCTTTAAAGTAATACTGCCTGGAACCCATCCCATGGGTCCCAAATCTCCAGGTTCAAGGGCATCTTCCTACATCGAAAACATGCATGAGAAACCCAGAAGATGGTACACCGTGTGATTTTGAAAGGTTTCTAATACGCACCTCATTTCTCATCTCCTTGTGCTCGGGTTCGCCTTTCCAGCTACTTTACTAGCAATCTCCCTACTTGGAGAATCAGCACCTTTAACCTCCTGTTCCCTACAGGTTGCAATTTGTCCAGAGGATGAACGGGAAGAGGGGCAACCAATGAGAGACTAGATCTAGGTTTTGGGACAGGCACAGGTCACTCTATTTTCCCATCAGGAAGAAGAATTATCCACAGGCTCAGCCTGCCTCCAGGAACCAGAATAGGGCCTGAGGCAATTCCGTGCTTTTGCGGCCAGCTCCCAAAAAAGACAGTTGAAAAATGGAGCTCAGGGGCACTGCCATTCACAAACCTGCTGAGTTATAAGTGATAACTCTCGTCCACAAATATATTGAGGGAAGGCAACGAAGAGGATTTGAAAGCAAGGCAGAATTGCAGGAAACAGGTTTCAGGAGGTAGATTCGAATCGCCTTTAAAGCACATGAAAAGTGGCAAAATGTCGACAATGATGCCCTTGGCCAAACAGGGCGTATACGTTTTTTCCTGAATATATTCAGGAAAAAACGCATACGCCCTGTTTGGCCAACCAAGCACCTGGAAAGGCTAATCAGCGCTACAAAGAAGTCTCGCTTCCCATCGGTCAAAAGGGCCATGGTGCAAAAAGTGTCAAAACCAGAAATGCAGGACAGGCCATGGAGAAATGGCAGCCTTGCTACGCTGATGGGAGGGATGTAAATTGCCAACAGCCACTCTGGAGAAGTGTACGGTGTGTCCTGAAACATCGAAAAAACACAGCTTAGGGACCATAGGGCACATCCACTCATGGGCGTATAAATTGGGAAAACTAAAAATCAGCAAGACACAGGCACCCCAAAGTTTAGGGCTGCTCTGTTGACAAGAACCTCCACTTCATGACACCTTAAATATCCCAGGAAAGAGAAAAATGGATAAAGAAGTTGTGGTCCTTATGTACAATGGAATATCACTCAGACATGAAATCAATGTCATAAGGCTAGTAGAAGCAAGATGAGTGGACTTAGGTACGACGATTCTAAGTGAAATAAGTCACACAGAAAAAGGCACTTATCATAAGCTATCACTTAGAGAGGGAATGTAAAAACCGCTACACTTGAACTGAATTACAAAACAGAACAGAGTCACACGTTTAGAAAACACACTATGGCTGCTTAACGGGAAAGGTGAGGTGGGGTGATGCATAAAACAAGGGTTTCAAATTCGCTCAGATACCGTTCCATACACCCAATATGTAATAGACAAGACCTACTCCTTGCTCAGTAAACTGGACTCAACACCCCCTATTCACCGCACAAGAATATATCTGACTAGTAAGAAACTTAAAACCTATGTATTGATATCTGTCTGGAAGTGAGTCAAGTGGGTGTAAAGCCGCATAAACACAGCCGTGAAAAGCAGCTAAACCCCATTATAAAAATAAATTACTTTTAAAAACCCGTAAAACAAAGACAGTGAAAGAGAGAGAAATTCTTACAAAATTCGTTCAGAGGCTGTGATGCAACCTGGATTGACCATATCTAGACCCACAGCTGGATGAGACATAAGGGTGGACACTCTTGGGGCTGAAAGGTTGGGTGAGGTTGGGTGAGCAAACGCAGACCCTTTAAAGTAATACTGCCTGGTACCCATCCCATGGGTCCCAAATCTCCAGGTCCAAGGGCATCTTCCTACATTGAAAACATGCATGAGAAACCCAGAAGATGGTACACCGTGTGATTTTGAAAGGTTTCTAATACGCACCTCATTTCTCATCTCCTTGTGCTCGGGTTCGCCTTTCCAGCTACTTTACTAGCAATCTCCCTACTTGGAGAATCAGCACCTTTAAGCTTCTGTTGCCTACAGGTTGCAATTTCTCCTGAGGATGAACGGGAAGAGGGGCAACCAATGAGAGACTAGATCTAGGTGTTGGGACAGGCACAGGTCACTCTAATTTCCCATCAGGAAGAAGAATTAACCACAGGCTCAGCCTGCCGCCCAGAAGCAGAATAGGGCATGAGGCAATCCCGCGCTTTTGCGGCCAGCTCCCAAAAAAGCGAGTTGAAAAATGGAGCTCAGGGACACTGCAATTCACAAACCCGCAGAGTTATAAATGATAACTCTCATCCAGAGATATACTGAGGGAAGGCAAAAAGGAGGATTTGAAAGCAAGGCAGAATGGCAGGAAACAGATTTCAGGAGGTAGATACGAATCGCCTTTAAAGCACATGAAAAGCGGCAAAACGTCGACAATGATGCCCTTGGCCAAAAAGGGCGTATGCGTTTTTTCCTGAATATATTCAGGAAAAAACGCATACGCCCTTTTTGGCCAACCAACCAACCTGGAAAGGCAAATCAGCGCTACATAGAAGTCTCGCTTCCCATCGGTCAAAAGGGTCATGCTGCAAAAAGTGTCAAAACCAGAAATGCAGGACAGGCCATGGAGAAATGGCAGCCTTGCTACGCTGATGGGCGGGATGTAAATTGCCAACAGCCACTCTGGAGAAGTGTACGGTGTGTCCTGAAACATTGAGAAAACACAGCTTAGGGAGCATAGGGCACGTCCACTCATGGGCGTATAAGTTGGGAAAACTAAAAATCAGCAAGACACAGGCACCCCAAAGTTTAGGGCTGCTCTGTTGACAAGAACCTCCACTTCATGACACCTTAAATATCCCAGGAAAGAGAAAAATGAATAAAGAAGTTGTGGTCCTTATGTACAATGGAATATCACTCAGACATGAAATCAATGTCATAAGGCTAGTAGAAGCAAGATGAGTGGATTTAGGTACGACAATTCTAAGTGAAATAAGTCACACAGAAAAAGACACTTATCATAAGCTATCACTTATAGAGGGAATGTAAAAACCGCTACACTTGAACTGAATTACAAAACAGAACAGAGTCACACGTTTAGAAAACACACTATGGCTGCTTAACGGGAAAGGTGAGGTGGGGTGATGCATAAAACAAGGGTGTCAAATTCGCTCAGATACCTTTCCATACACCCAATATGTAATAGACAAGACCTACTCCTTGCTCAGTGAACTGGACTCAACACCCTCTATTCACCGCACAAGAATATATGTGACTAGTAAGAATCTTAAAACCTATGTATTGATATCTGTCTGGAAGTGAGTCAAGTGGGTGTAAAGCTGCATAAACACAGCCGTGAAAAGCAGCTAAACCCCATTATAAAAATAAATTAGTTTTAAAAACCCATGAAACAAAGACACTGAAAGAGAGAGAAATTCTTACACAATTCATTCAGAGGCTGTGATGCAACCTGGATTGACCATATCTAGACCCACAGCTGGATGAGACATAAGGGTGGACACTCTTGGGGCTGAAAGGTTGGGTGAGGTTGGGTGAGCAAACGCAGACCCTTTAAAGTAATACTGCCTGGAACCCATCCCATGGGTCCCAAATCTCCAGGTTCAAGGGCATCTTCCTACATCGAAAACATGCATGAGAAACCCAGAAGATGGTACACCGTGTGATTTTGAAAGGTTTCTAATACGCACCTCATTTCTCATCTCCTTGTGCTCGGGTTCGCCTTTCCAGCTACTTTACTAGCAATCTCCCTACTTGGAGAATCAGCACCTTTAACCTCCTGTTCCCTACAGGTTGCAATTTGTCCAGAGGATGAACGGGAAGAGGGGCAACCAATGAGAGACTAGATCTAGGTTTTGGGACAGGCACAGGTCACTCTATTTTCCCATCAGGAAGAAGAATTATCCACAGGCTCAGCCTGCCTCCAGGAACCAGAATAGGGCCTGAGGCAATTCCGTGCTTTTGCGGCCAGCTCCCAAAAAAGACAGTTGAAAAATGGAGCTCAGGGGCACTGCCATTCACAAACCTGCTGAGTTATAAGTGATAACTCTCGTCCACAAATATATTGAGGGAAGGCAACGAAGAGGATTTGAAAGCAAGGCAGAATTGCAGGAAACAGGTTTCAGGAGGTAGATTCGAATCGCCTTTAAAGCACATGAAAAGTGGCAAAATGTCGACAATGATGCCCTTGGCCAAACAGGGCGTATGCGTTTTTTCCTGAATATATTCAGGAAAAAACGCATACACCCTGTTTGGCCAACCAAGCAACCTGGAAAGGCTAATCAGCGCTACAAAGAAGTCTCGCTTCCCATCGGTCAAAAGGGCCATGGTGCAAAAAGTGTCAAAACCAGAAATGCAGGACAGGCCATGGAGAAATGGCAGCCTTGCTACGCTGATGGGAGGGATGTAAATTGCCAACAGCCACTCTGGAGAAGTGTACGGTGTGTCCTGAAACATCGAAAAAACACAGCTTAGGGACCATAGGGCACATCCACTCATGGGCGTATAAATTGGGAAAACTAAAAATCAGCAAGACACAGGCACCCCAAAGTATAGGGCTGCTCTGTTGACAAGAACCTCCACTTCATGACACCTTAAATATCCCAGGAAAGAGAAAAATGGATAAAGAAGTTGTGGTCCTTATGTAAAATGGAATATCACTCAGACATGAAATCAATGTCATAAGGCTAGTAGAAGCAAGATGAGTGGACTTAGGTACGACGATTCTAAGTGAAATAAGTCACACAGAAAAAGGCACTTATCATAAGCTATCACTTAGAGAGGGAATGTAAAAACCGCTACACTTGAACTGAATTACAAAACAGAACAGAGTCACACGTTTAGAAAACACACTATGGCTGCTTAACGGGAAAGGTGAGGTGGGGTTATGCATAAAACAAGGGTTTCAAATTCGCTCAGATACCGTTCCATACACCCAATATGTAATAGACAAGACCTACTCCTTGCTCAGTGAACTGGACTGAACACCCCCTATTCACCGCACAAGAATATATGTGACTAGTAAGAATCTTAAAACCTATGTATTGATATCTGTCTGGAAGTGAGTCAAGTGGGTGTAAAGCCGCATAAACACAGCCGTGAAAAGCAGCTAAACCCCATTATAAAAATAAATTACTTTTAAAAACCCGTAAAACAAAGACAGTGAAAGAGAGAGAAATTCTTACAAAATTCGTTCAGAGGCTGTGATGCAACCTGGATTGACCATATCTAGACCCACAGCTGGATGAGACATAAGGGTGGACACTCTTGGGGCTGAAAGGTTGGGTGAGGTTGGGTGAGCAAACGCAGACCCTTTAAAGTAATACTGCCTGGTACCCATCCCATGGGTCCCAAATCTCCAGGTCCAAGGGCATCTTCCTACATCGAAAACATGCATGAGAAACCCAGAAGATGGTACACCGTGTGATTTTGAAAGGTTTCTAATACGCACCTCATTTCTCATCTCCTTGTGCTCGGGTTCGCCTTTCCAGCTACTTTACTAGCAATCTCCCTACTTGGAGAATCAGCACCTTTAAGCTCCTGTTGCCTACAGGTTGCAATTTCTCCTGAGGATGAACGGGAAGAGGGGCAACCAATGAGAGACTAGATCTAGGTGTTGGGACAGGCACAGGTCACTCTAATTTCCCATCAGGAAGAAGAATTAAACACAGGCTCAGCCTGCCGCCCAGAAGCAGAATAGGGCATGAGGCAATCCCGCGCTTTTGCGGCCAGCTCCCAAAAAAGCGAGTTGAAAAATGGAGCTCAGGGACACTGCAATTCACAAACCCGCAGAGTTATAAATGATAACTCTCATCCAGAGATATACTGAGGGAAGGCAAAAAAGAGGATTTGAAAGCAAGGCAGAATTGCAGGAAACAGATTTCAGGAGGTAGATTCGAATCGCCTTTAAAGCACATGAAAAGCGGCAAAACGTCGACAATGATGCCCTTGGCCAAAAAGGGCGTATGCGTTTTTTCCTGAATATATTCAGGAAAAAACGCATACGCCCTTTTTGGCCAACCAAGCAACCTGGAAAGGCAAATCAGCGCTACATAGAAGTCTCGCTTCCCATCGGTCAAAAGGGTCATGCTGCAAAAAGTGTCAAAACCAGAAATGCAGCACAGGCCATGGAGAAATGGCAGCCTTGCTACGCTGATGGGCGGGATGTAAATTGCCAACAGCCACTCTGGAGAAGTGTACGGTGTGTCCTGAAACATTGAGAAAACACAGCTTAGGGAGCATAGGGCACGTCCACTCATGGGCGTATAAGTTGGGAAAACTAAAAATCAGCAAGACACAGGCACCCCAAAGTTTAGGGCTGCTCTGTTGACAAGAACCTCCACTTCATGACACCTTAAATATCCCAGGAAAGAGAAAAATGAATAAAGAAGTTGTGGTCCTTATGTACAATGGAATATCACTCAGACATGAAATCAATGTCATAAGGCTAGTAGAAGCAAGATGAGTGGATTTAGGTACGACAATTCTAAGTGAAATAAGTCACACAGAAAAAGACACTTATCATAAGCTATCACTTATAGAGGGAATGTAAAAACCGCTACACTTGAACTGAATTACAAAAGAGAACAGAGTCACACGTTTAGAAAACACACTATGGCTGCTTAACGGGAAAGGTGAGGTGGGGTGATGCATAAAACAAGGGTGTCAAATTCGCTCAGATACAGTTCCATACACCCAATATGTAATAGACAAGACCTACTCCTTGCTAAGTGAACTGGACTCAACACCCCCTATTCACCGCACAAGAATATATGTGACTAGTAAGAATCTTAAAACCTATGTATTGATATCTGTCTGGAAGTGAGTCAAGTGGGTGTAAAGCCGCATAAACACAGCCGTGAAAATCAGCTAAACCCCATTATAAAAATAAATTACTTTTAAAAACCCGTAAAACAAAGACAGTGAAAGAGAGAGAAATTCTTACAAAATTCGTTCAGAGGCTGTGATGCAACCTGGATTGACCATATCTAGACCCACAGCTGGATGAGACATAAGGGTGGACACTCTTGGGGCTGAAAGGTTGGGTGAGGTTGGGTGAGCAAACGCAGACCCTTTAAAGTAATACTGCCTGGTACCCATCCCATGGGTCCCAAATCTCCAGGTTCAAGGGCATCTTCCTACATTGAAAACATGCATGAGAAACCCAGAAGATGGTACACCGTGTGATTTTGAAAGGTTTCTAATACGCACCTCATTTCTCATCTCCTTGTGCTCGGGTTCGCCTTTCCAGCTACTTTACTAGCAATCTCCCTACTTGGAAAATCAGCACCTTTAAGCTCCTGTTGCCTACAGGTTGCAGTTTCTCCTGAGGATGAACTGGAAGAGGGGCAACCAATGAGAAACTAGATCTAGGTGTTGGGACAGGCAGAGGTCACTCTATTTTCCCATCAGGAAGAAGAATTATCCACAGGCTCAGCCTGCCTCCAGGAACCAGAATAAGGCCTGAGGCAATCCCGTGCTTTTGTGGCCAGCTCCCAAAAAAGACAGTTGAAAAATGGAGCTCAGGGGCACTGCCATTCACAAACCTGCTGATTTATAAATGATAACTCTCGTCCACAAATATATTGAGGGAAGGCAACGAAGAGGATTTGAAAGCAAGGCAGAATTGCAGGAAACAGGTTTCAGGAGGTAGATTCGAATCGCCTTTAAAGCACATGAAAAGTGGCAAAATGTCGACAATGATGCCCTTGGCTAAACAGGGCGTATGTGTTTTTTCCTGAATATATTCAGGAAAAAACGCATACGCCCTGTTTGGCCAACCAAGCAACCTGGAAATGCTAATCAGCGCTACAAAGATGTCTCGCTTCCCATCGGTCAAAAGGGCCATGGTGCAAAAAGTGTCAAAACCAGAAATGCAGGACAGGCCATGGAGAAATGGCAGCCTTGCTACGCTGATGGGAGGGATGTAAATTGCCAACAGCCACTCTGGAGAAGTGTACGGTGTGTCCTGAAACATCGAAAAAACACAGCTTAGGGAGCATAGGGCACGTCCACTCATGGGCGTATAAATTGGGAAAACTAAAAATCAGCAAGACACAGGCACCCCAAAGTTTAGGGCTGCTCTGTTGACAAGAACCTCCACTTCATGACACCTTAAATATCCCAGGAAAGAGAAAAATGGATAAAGAAGTTGTGGTCCTTATGTACAATGGAATATCACTCAGACATGAAATCAATGTCATAAGGCTAGTAGAAGCAAGATGAGTGGACTTAGGTACGACGATTCTAAGTGAAATAAGTCACACAGAAAAAGACACTTATCATAAGCTATCACTTAGAGAGGGAATGTAAAAACCGCTACACTTGAACTGAATTAAAAAACAGAACAGAGTCACACGTTTAGAAAACACACTATGGCTGCTTAACGGGAAAGGTGAGGTGGGGTGATGCATAAAACAAGGGTGTCAAATTCGCTCAGATACCTTTCCATACACCCAATATGTAATAGACAAGACCTACTCCTTGCTCAGTGAACTGGACTCAACACCCCCTATTCACCGCACAAGAATATATGTGACTAGTAAGAATCTTAAAACCTATGTATTGATATCTGTCTGGAAGTGAGTCAAGTGGGTGTAAATCCGCATAAACACAGCCGTGAAAAGCAGCTAAACCCCATTATAAAAATAAATTAGTTTTAAAAACCCATGAAACAAAGACACTGAAAGAGAGAGAAATTCTTACAAAATTCGTTCAGAGGCTGTGATGCAACCTGGATTGACCATATCTAGACCCACAGCTGGATGAGACATAAGGGTGGACACTCTTGGGGCTGAATGTTTGGGTGAGGTTGGGTGAGCAAACGCAGACCCTTTAAAGTAATACTGCCTGGAACCCATCCCATGGGTCCCAAATCTCCAGGTTCAAGGGCATCTTCCTACATCGAAAACATGCATGAGAAACCCAGAAGATGGTACACCGTGTGATTTTGAAAGTTTTCTAATACGCACCTCATTTCTCATCTCCTTGTGCTCGGGTTCGCCATTCCAGCTACTTTACTAGCAATCTCCCTACTTGGACAATCAGCACCTTTAAGCTCCTGTTCCCTACAGGTTGCAATTGGTCCAGAGGATGAACGGGAAGAGGGGCAACCAATGAGAGACTAGATCTAGGTTTTGGGACAGGCACAGGTCACTCTATTTTCCCATCAGGAAGAAGAATTATCCACAGGCTCAGCCTGCCTACAGGAACCAGAATAGGGCCTGAGGCAATTCCGTGCTTTTGCGGCCAGCTCCCAAAAAAGACAGTTGAAAAATGGAGCTCAGGGGCACTGCCATTCACAAACCTGCTGAGTTATAAGTGATAACTCTCGTCCACAAATATATTGAGGGAAGGCAACGAAGAGGATTTGAAAGCAAGGCAGAATTGCAGGAAACAGGTTTCAGGAGGTAGATTCGAATCGCCTTTAAAGCACATGAAAAGCGGCAAAACGTCGACAATGATGCCCTTGGCCAAAAAGGGCGTATGCGTTTTTTCCTGAATATATTCAGGAAAAAACGCATACGCCCTTTTTGGCCAACCAAGCAACCTGGAAAGGCAAATCAGCGCTACATAGAAGTCTCGCTTCCCATCGGTCAAAAGGGTCATGCTGCAAAAAGTGTCAAAACCAGAAATGCAGGACAGGCCATGGAGAAATGGCAGCCTTGCTACGCTGATGGGCGGGATGTAAATTGCCAACAGCCACTCTGGAGAAGTGTACGGTGTGTCCTGAAACATTGAGAAAACACAGCTTAGGAAGCATAGGGCACGTCCACTCATGGTCGTATAAATTGGGAAAACTAAAAATCAGCAAGACACAGGCACCCCAAAGTTTAGGGCTGCTCTGTTGACAAGAACCTCCACTTCATGACACCTTAAATATCCCAGGAAAGAGAAAAATGGATAAAGAAGTTGTGGTCCTTATGTACAATGGAATATCACTCAGACATGAAATCAATGTCATAAGGCTAGTAGAAGCAAGATGAGTGGATTTAGGTACGACAATTCTAAGTGAAATAAGTCACACAGAAAAAGACACTTATCATAAGCTATCACTTATAGAGGGAATGTAAAAACCGCTACACTTGAACTGAATTACAAAACAGAACAGAGTCAAACGTTTAGAAATCACACTATGGCTGCTTACGGGAAAGGTGAGGTGGGGTGATGCATAAAACAAGGGTTTCAAATTCGCTCAGATACAGTTCCATACACCCAATATGTAATAGACAAGACCTACTCCTTGCTCAGTGAACTGGACTCAACACCCCCTATTCACCGCACAAGAATATATGTGACTAGTAAGAATCTTAAAACCTATGTATTGATATCTTTCTGGAAGTGAGTCAAGTGGGTGTAAAGCCGCATAAACACAGCCGGGAAAAGCAGCTAAACCCCATTATAAAAATAAATTACTTTTAAAAACCCGTAAAACAAAGACAGTGAAAGACAGAGAAATTCTTTCAAAATTCGTTCAGAGGCTGTGATGCAACCTGGATTGACCATATCTAGACACACAGCTGGATGAGACATAAGGGTGGACACCCTTGGAGCTGAAAGGTTGGGTTAGGTTGGGTGAGCAAACGCAGACCCTTTAAAGTAATACTGCCTGGTACCCATGCCATGGGTCCCAAATCTCCAGGTTCAAGGGCATCTTCCTACATCGAAAACATGCATGAGAAACCCAGAAGATTGTACACCGTGTGATTTTGAAAGGTTTTTAATACGCACCTCATTTCTCATCTCCTTGTGCTCGGGTTCGCCTTTCCAGCTACTTTACTAGCAATCTCCCTACTTGGAGAATCAGCACCTTTAAGCTCCTGTTCCCTACAGGTTGCAATTTGTCCTGAGGATGAACGGGAAGAGGGGCAACCAATGAGAGACTAGATCTAGGTGTTGGGACAGACACAGGTCACACTATTTTCCCATCAGGAAGAAGAAATAACCACAGGCTCAGCCTGCCGCCCAGAAGCAGAATAGGGCCTGAGGCAATCCCGCACTTTTGCGGCCAGCTCTCAAAAAAGCGAGTTGAAAAATGGAGCTCAGGGACACTGCAATTCACAAACCCGCAGAGTTATAAATGATAACTCTCATCCACAGATATATTGAGGGAAGGCAACGAAGAGGATTTGAAAGCAAGGCAGAATTGCAGGAAACAGGTTTCAGGAGGTAGATTCGAATCACCATTAAAGCACATGAAAAGTGGCAAAACGTCGACAATGATGCCCTTGGCCAAACAGGGCGTATGCGTTTTTTCCTGAATATATTCAGGAAAAAACGCATACGCCCTGTTTGGCCAACCAAGCATCCTGGAAAGGCTAATCAGCGCTACAAAGAAGTCTCGCTTCCCATCGGTCAAAAGGGCCATGCTGCAAAAATTTTCAAAACCAGAAATGCAGGACAGGCCATGGAGAAATGGCAGCCTTGCTACGGTGATGGGCGGGATGTAAATTGCCAACAGCCACTCTGGAGAAGTGTACGGTGTGTCCTGAAACATCGAAAAAACACAGCTTAGGGAGCATAGGGCACGTCCACTCATGGGCGTATAAATTGGAAAAACTAAAAATCAGCAAGACACAGGCACCACAAAGTTTATGGCTGCTCTGTTGACAAGAACCTCCACTTCATGACACCTTAAATATCCCAGGAAAGAGAAAAATGGATAAAGAAGTTGTGGTCCTTATGTACAATGGAATATCACTCAGACATGAAATCAATGTCATAAGGCTAGTAGAAGCAAGATGAGTGGATTTAGGTACGACGAATCTAAGTGAAATAAGTCACACAGAAAAAGACACTTTTCATAAGCTATCACTTATAGAGGGAATGTAAAAACCGCTACAGTTGAACTGAATTACAAAACAGAACAGAGTCACACGTTTAGAAAACACACTATGGCTGCTTAACGGGAAAGGTGAGGTGGGGTGATGCATAAAACAATGGTTTCAAATTCGCTCAGATACCGTTCCATACACCCAATATGTAATAGACAAGACCTACTCCTTGCTCAGTGAACTGGACACAACACCCCCTATTCACCGCACAAGAATATATGTGACTAGTAAGAATCTTAAAACCTATGTATTGATATCTGTCTGGAAGTGAGTCAATTGGGTGTAAAGCCGCATAAACACAGACATGAAAAGCAGCTGAACCCCATTATAAAAATAAATTACTTTTAAAAACCCGTAAAACAAAGACAGTGAAAGAGAGAAATTCTTACAAAATTCGTTCAGAGGCTGTGATGCAACCTGGATTGACCATATCTAGACCCACAGCTGGATGAGACATAAGGGTGAACACTCTTGGGGCTGAAAGGTTGGGTGAGGTTGGGTGAGCAGACACAGACCCTTTAAAGTAATACTGCCTGGTACCCATCCCATGGGTCCCAAATCTCCAGGTTCAAGGGCATCTTCCTACATCGAAAACATGCATGAGAAACCCAGAAGATGGTACACCGTGTGATTTTGAAAGGTTTCTAATACGCACCTCATTTCTCATCTCCTTGTGCTCGGGTTCGCCTTTCCAGCTACTTTACTAGAAATCTCCCTACTTGGAGAATCAGCACCTTTAAGCTCCTGTTCCCTACAGGTTGCAATTTGTCCAGAGGATGAACGGAAAGAGGGGCAACCAATGAGAGACTAGATCTAGGTGTTGGGACAGGCACAGGTCACTCTATTTTCCCATCAGGAAGAAGAATTAACCACAGGCTCAGCCTGCCGCCCAGTAGAAGTATAGGGCCTGAGGCAATCCCGAGCATTTTGCGGCCAGCTCCCAAAAAAGCGAGTTGAAAAATGGAGCTCAGGGACACTGCAATTCACAAACCCGCAGAGTTATAAATGATAACTCTCATCCACAGATATATTGAGGGAAGGCAACGAAGAGGATTTGAAAGCAAGGCAGAATTGCAGGAAACAGATTTCAGGAGGTAGATACGAATCGCCTTTAAAGCACATGAAAAGCGGAAAAACGTCGACAATGATGCCCTTGGCCAAAAAGGGCGTATGCGTTTTTTCCTGAATATATTCAGGAAAAAACGCATACGCCCTTTCTGGCCAACCAAGCAACCTGGAAAGGCAAATCAGCGCTACAAATAAGTCTCGCTTCCCATCGGTCAAAAGGGCCATGCTGCAAAAAGTGTCAAAACCAGAAATGCAGGACAGGCCATGGAGAAATGGCAGCCTTGCTACGCTGATGGGCGGGATGTAAATTGCCAACAGCCACTCTGGAGAAGTGTACGGTGTGTCCTGAAACATCGAAAAAACACAGCTTAGGGAGCATAGGGCACGTCCACTCATGGGCGTATAAATTTGGAAAACTAAAAATCAGCAAGACACAGGCACCCCAAAGTTTAGGGCTGCTCTGTTGACAAGAACCTCCACTTCATGACACCTTAAATATCCCAGGAAAGAGAAAAATGGAGAAAGAAGTTGTGGCCCTTATGTACAATGGAATATCACTCAGACATGAAATCAATGTCATAAGGCTAGTAGAAGCAAGATGAGTGGATTTAGGTACGACGATTCTAAGTGAAATAAGTCACAGAGGCAAAGACACTTATCATAAGCTATCACTTATAGAGGGAATGTAAAAACCGCTACACTTGAACTGAATTACAAAAGAGAACAGAGTCACACGTTTAGAAAACACACTATGGCTGCTTAACGGGAAAGGTGAGGTGGGGTGATGCATAAAACAAGGGTTTCAAATTCGCTCAGATACCGTTCCATACACCCAATATGTAATAGACAAGACCTACTCCTTGCTCAGTGAACTGGACTCAACACCCCCTATTCACCGTACAAGAATATATGTGACTAGTAAGAATCTTAAAACCTATGTATTGATATCTGTCTGGAAGTGAGTCAAGTGGGTGTAAAGCCGCATAAACACAGCAGTGAAAAGCAGCTAAACCCCATTATAAAAATAAATTACTTTTAAAAACCCGTAAAACAAAGACAGTGAAAGAGAGAGAAATTCTTACAAAATTCGTTCAGAGGCTGTGATGCAACCTGGATTGACCATATCTAGACCCACAGCTGGATGAGACATAAGGTTGGCACTCTTGGGGTTGAGAGGTTGGGTGAGGTTGGGTGAGCAAACGCAGACCCTTTAAAGTAATACTGCCTGGTACCCATCCCATGAGTTCCAAGTCTCCAGGTTCAAGGGCATCTTCCTACATCGAAAACATGCATGAGAAACCCAGAAGATGGTACACCGTGTGATTTTGAAAGGTTTCTAATACGCACCTCATTTCTCATCTCCTTGTGCTCGGGTTCGCCATTCCAGCTACTTTACTAGCAATCTCCCTACTTGGAGAATCAGCACCTTTAACCTCCTGTTCCCTACAGGTTGCAATTTGTCCTGAGGATGAACGGGAAGAGGGACAACCAATGAGAGACTAGATCTAGGTTTTGGGACAGGCACAGGTCACTCTATTTTCCCATCAGGAAGAAGAATTAACCACAGGCTCAGCCTGTCCCCCGGAACCAGAAGAGGGCCTGAGACAATCCCGTGCTTTTGCGGCCATCTCCCAAAAAAGACAGTTGAAAAATGGAGCTCAGGGGCACTGCCTTTCACAAACCTGCTGAGTTATAAATGATAACTCTCGTCAACAAATATATTGAGGGAAGGCAACGAAGAGGATTTGAAAGCAAGGCAGAATTGCAGGAAACAGATTTCAGGAGGTAGATTCGAATCGCCTTTAAAGCACAAGAAAAGTGGCAAAACTTCGACAATGATGCCCTTGGCCAAACAGGGCGTATGCGTTTTTTCCTGAATATATTCAGGAAAAAACGCATACGCCCTGTTTGGCCAACCAAGCAACCTGGAAAGGCTAATCAGCGCTACAAAGAAGTCTCGCTTCCCATCGGTCAAAAGGGCCATGCTGCAAAAAGTGTCAAAACCAGAAATGCAGGACAGGCCATGGAGAAATGGCAGCCTTGCTACGCTGATGGGAGGGATGTAAATTGCCAACAGCCACTCTGGAGAAGTGTACGGTGTGTCCTGAAACATCGAAAAAACACAGCTTAGGGAGCATAGGGCACATCCACTCATGGGCGTATAAATTGGGAAAACTAAAAATCAGCAAGACACAGGCACCCCAAAATTTAGGGCTGCTCTGTTGACAAGAACCTCCACGTCATGACACCTTAAATATCCCAGGGAAGAGAAAAATGGATAAAGAAGTTGTGGTCCTTATGTACAATGGAATATCACTCAGACATGAAATCAATGTCATAAGGCTAGTAGAAACAAGATGAGTGGATTTAGGTACGACACATCTAAGTGAAATAAGTCACACAGAAAAAGACACTTTTCATAAGCTATCACTTATAGAGGGAATGTAAAAACCGCTACAGTTGAACTGAATTACAAAACAGAACAGAGTCACAAGTTTAGAAAACACACTATGGCTGCTTAACGGGAAAGGTGAGGTGGGGTGATGCATAAAACAAGGGTTTCAAATTCGCTCAGATACCGTTCCATACACCCAATATGTAATAGACAAGACCTACTCCTTGCTCAGTGAACTGGACTCAACACCCCCTATTCACCGCACAAGAATATATGTGACTAGTAAGAATCTTAAAACCTATGTATTGATATCTGTCTGGAAGTGAGTCAAGTGGGTGTAAAGCCGCATAAACACAGCCGTGAAAAGCAGCTAAACCCCATTATAAAAATAAATTACTTTTAAAAACCCGTAAAACAAAGACAGTGAAAGAGAGAGAAATTCTTACAAAATTCGTTCAGAGGCTGTGATGCAACCTGGATTGACCATATCTAGACCCACAGCTGGATGAGACATAAGGGTGGACACTCTTGGGGCTGAAAGGTTGGGTGAGGTTGGGTGAGCAAATGCAGACCCTTTAAAGTAATACTGCCTGGTACCCATCCCATGGGTCCCAAAACTCCAGGTTCAAGGGCATCTTCCTACATCGAAAACATGCATGAGAAACCCAGAAGATGGTACACCGTGTGATTTTGAAAGGTTTCTAACACGCACCTCATTTCTCATCTCCTTGTGCTCGGGTTCGCCTTTCCAGCTACTTTACTAGCAATCTCCCTACTTGGATAATCAGCACCTTTAAGCTCCTGTTGCCTACAGGTTGCAATTTGTCCTGAGGATGAACGGGAAGAGGGGCAACCAATGAGAGACTAGATCTATGTGTTGGGACAGACACAGGTCACACTATTTTCCCATCAGGAAGAAGAATTAACCACAGGCTCAGCCTGCCGCCCAGAAGCAGAATAGGGCCTGAGGCAATCCCGCACTTTTGCGGCCAGCTCTCAAAAAAGCGTGTTGAAAAATGGAGCTCAGGGACACTGCAATTCACAAACCCGCAGAGTTATAAATGATAACTCTCATCCACAGATATATTGAGGGAAGGCAACGAAGAGGATTTGAAAGCAAGGCAGAATTGCAGGAAACAGGTTTCAGGAGGTAGATTCGAATCGCCTTTAAAGCACATGAAAAGTGGCAAAACGTCGACAATGATGCCCTTGGCCAAACAGGGCGTATGCGTTTTTTCCTGAATATATTCAGGAAAAAACGCATACGCCCTGTGTGGCCAACCAAGCAACCTGGAATGGCTAATCAGCGCTACAAAGAAGTCTCTCTTCGCATCGGTCAAAAGGGCCATGCTGCAAAAAGTATCAAAACCAGAAATGCAGGACAGGCCATGGAGAAATGGCAGCCTTGCTACGCTGATCAGCGGGATGTAAATTGCCAACAGCCACTGTGGAGAAGTGTACGGTGTGTCCTGAAACATCGAAAAAACACAGCTTAGGGAGCATAGGGCACGTCCACTCATGGGCGTATAAATTGGGAAAACTAAAAATCAGCAAGACACAGGCACCCCAAAGTTTAGGGCTGCTCTGTTGACAAGAACCTCCACTTCATGACACCTTAAGTATCCCAGGAAAGAGAAAAATGGATAAAGAAGTTGTGGCCCTTATGTACAATGGAATATCACTCAGACATGAAATCAATGTCATAAGGCTAGTAGAAGCAAGATGAGTGGATTTAGGTACGACGATTCTAAGTGAAATAAGTCACACAGGAAAAGACACTTATCATAAGCTATCACTTATAGAGGGAATGTAAAAACCGCTACACTTGAACTGAATTACAAAATAGAACAGAGTCACACGTTTAGAAAACACACTATGGCTGCTTAACGGGAAAGGTGAGGTGGGGTGATGCATAAAACAAGGGTTTCAAATTCGCTCAGATACCGTTCCATACACCCAATATGTAATAGACAAGACCTACTCCTTGCTCAGTGAACTGGACTCAACACCCCCTATTCACCGCACAAGAATATATGTGACTAGTAAGAATCTTAAAACCTATGTATTGATATCTCTCTGGAAGTGAGTCAAGTGGGTGTAAAGCCGCATAAACACAGCCATGAAAAGCAGCTAAACCCCATTATAAAAATAAATTACTTTTAAAAACCCGTAAAACAAAGACAGTGAAAGAGAGAAATTCTTACAAAATTCGTTCAGAGGCTGTGATGCAACCTGGATTGACCATATCTAGACCCACAGCTGGATGAGACATAAGGGTGGACACTCTTGGGGTTGAGAGGTTGGGTGAGGTTGGGTGAGCAAACGCAGACCCTTTAAAGTATTACTGCCTGATACCCATCCCATGGGTTCCAAGTCTCCAGGTTCAAGGGCATCTTCCTACATCGAAAACATGCATGAGAAACCCAGAAGATGGTACACCGTGTGATTTTGAAAGGTTTCTAATACGCACCTCATTTCTCATCTCCTTGTGCTCGGGTTCGCCATTCCAGCTACTTTACTAGCAATCTCCCTACTTGGAGAATCAGCACCTTTAACCTCCTGTACCCTACAGGTTGCAATTTGTCCTGAGGATGAACGGGAAGAGGGGCAACCAATGAGAGACTAGATCTAGGTTTTGGGACAGGCACAGGTCACTCTATTTTCCCATCAGGAAGAAGAATTATCCACAGGCTCAGCCTCTCCCCCGGAACCAGAATAGGGCCTGAGACAATCCCGTGCTTTTGCGGCCAGCACCCAAAAAAGACAGTTGAAAAATGGAGCTCAGGGGCACTGCCATTCACAAACCTGCTGAGTTATAAATGATAACTCTCGTCCACAAATATATTGAGGGAAGGCAACGAAGAGGATTTGAAAGCAAGGCAGAATTGCAGGAAACAGGTTTCAGGAGGTAGATTCGAATCGCCTTTAAAGCACAAGAAAAGTGGCAAAACTTCGACAATGATGCCCTTGGCCAAACAGGGCGTATGCGTTTTTTCCTGAATATATTCAGGAAAAAACGCATACGCCCTGTTTGGCCAACCAAGCAACCTGGAAAGGCTAATCAGCGCTACAAAGAAGTCTCGCTTCCCATCGGTCAAAAGGGCCATGCTGCAAAAAGTGTCAAAACCAGAAATGCAGGACAGGCCATGGAGAAATGGCAGCCTTGCTACGCTGATGGGAGGGATGTAAATTGCCAACAGCCACTCTGGAGAAGTGTACGGTGTGTCCTGAAACATCGAAAAAACACAGCTTAGGGAGCATAGGGCACATCCACTCATGGGCGTATAAATTGGGAAAACTAATAATCAGCAAGACACAGGCACCCCAAAGTTTAGGGCTGCTCTGTTGACAAGAACCTCCACTTCATGACACTTTAAATATCCCAGGAAAGAGAAAAATGGATAAAGAAATTGTGGCCCTTATGTACAATGGAATATCACTCAGACATGAAATCAATGTCATAAGGCTAGTAGAAGCAAGATGAGTGGATTTAGGTACGACGATTCTAAGTGAAATAAGTCACACAGGAAAAGACACTTATCATAAGCTATCACTTATAGAGGGAATGTAAAAACCGCTACACTTGAACTGAATTACAAAAGAGAACAGAGTCACACGTTTAGAAAACACACTATGGCTGCTTAACGGGAAAGGTGAGGTGGGGTGATGCATAAAACAAGGGTTTCAAATTCGCTCAGATACAGTTCCATACACCCAATATGTAATAGACAAGACCTACTCCTTGCTCAGTGAACTGGACTGAAAACCCCCTATTCAGCGTACAAGAATATATGTGACTAGTAAGAATCTTAAAACCTATGTATTGATATCTGTCTGGAAGTGAGTCAAGTGGGTGTAAAGCCGCATAAACACAGCCGTGAAAAGCAGCTAAACCCCATTATAAAAATAAATTACTTTTAAAAACCCGTAAAACAAAGACAGTGAAAGAGAGAGAAATTCTTACAAAATTCGTTCAGAGGCTGTGATGCAACCTGGATTGACCATATCTAGACCAACAGCTGTATGAGACATAAGGGTGGACACTCTTGGGGCTGAAAGGTTGGCTGAGGTTGGGTGAGCAAACACAGACCCTTTAAAGAAATACTGCCTGGTACCCATCCCATGGGTCCCAAATCTCCAGGTTCAAGTGCATCTTCCTACATCGAAAACACGCATCAGAAACCCAGAATATGGTACACCGTGTGATTTTGAAAGGTTTCTAATACGCACCTCATTTCTCATCTCCTTGTGCTCGGGTTCGCCATTCCAGCTACTTTACTAGCAATCTCCCTACTTGGAGAATTAGCACGTTTAACCTCCTTTTCCCTACAGGTTGCAATTTGTCCTTAGGATGAACGGGAAGAGGGGCAACCAATGAGAGACTAGATCTAGGTGTTGGGACAGGCACAGGACACTCTATATTCCCATCAGGAAGAAGAATTAACCACAGGATCAGCCTGCCGCCCAGAAGCAGAATAGGGCCTGAGGCAATCCCGCGCTTTTGCGGCCAGCTCCCAAAAAAGTGAGTTGAAAAATGGAGCTCAGGGACACTGCAATTCACAAACCCACAGAGTTATAAATGATAACTCTCATCCACAGATATATTGAGGGAAGGCAACGAAGAGGATTTGAAAGCAAGGCAGAATTGCAGGAAACAGATTTCAGGAGGTAGATTCGAATCGCCTTTAAAGCACATGAAAAGCGGCAAAACGTCGAAAATGATGCCCTTGGCCAAAAAGGGAGTATGCATTTTTTCCTGAATATATTCAGGAAAAAACGCATACGCCCTGTTTGGCCAACCAAGCAACCTGGAAAGGCAAATCAGCGCTACAAAGAAGTCTCGCTTCCCATCGGTCAAAAGGGCCATGCTGCAAAAAGTGTCAAAACCAGAAATGCAGCACAGGCCATGGAGAAATGGCAGCCTTGCTACGCTGATGGGCGGGATGTAAATTGCCAACAGCCACTCTGGAGACGTGTACGGTGTGTCCTGAAACATTGAGAAAACACAGCTTAGGGAGCATAGGGCACGTCCACTCATGGGCGTATAAATTGGGAAAACTAAAAATCAGCAAGACACAGGCACCCCAAAGTTTAGGGCTGCTCTGTTGACAAGAACCTCCACTTAATGACACCTTAAATATCCCAGGAAAGAGAAAAATGGATAAAGAAGTTGTGGTCCTTATGTACAATGGAATATCACTCAGACATGAAATCAATGTCATAAGGCTAGTAGAAGCAAGATGAGTGGACTTAGGTACGACGATTCTAAGTGAAATAAGTCACACAGAAAAAGGCACTTATCATAAGCTATCACTTAGAGAGGGAATGTAAAAACCGCTACACTTGAACTGAATTACAAAACAGAACAGAGTCACACGTTTAGAAAACACACTATGGCTGCTTAACGGGAAAGGTGAGGTGGGGTGATGCATAAAACAAGGGTTTCAAATTCGCTCAGATACCGTTCCATACACCCAATATGTAATAGACAAGACCTACTCCTTGCTCAGTGAACTGGACTCAACACCCCCTATTCACCGCACAAGAATATATGTGACTAGAAAGAATCTTAAAACCTATGTATTGATATCTGTCTGGAAGTGAGTCAAGTGGGTGTAAAGCCGCATAAACACAGCCGTGAAAAGCAGCTAAACCCCATTATAAAAATAAATTACTTTTAAAAACCCGTAAAACAAAGACAGTGAAAGAGAGAGAAATTCTTACAAAATTCGTTCAGAGGCTGTGATGCAACCTGGATTGACCATATCTAGACCCACAGCTGGATGAGACATAAGGGTGGACACTCTTGGGGCTGAAAGGTTGGGTGAGGTTGGGTGAGCAAACGCAGACCCTTTAAAGTAATACTGCCTGGTACCCATCCCATGGGTCCCAAATCTCCAGGTCCAAGGGCATCTTCCTACATTGAAAACATGCATGAGAAACCCAGAAGATGGTACACCGTGTGATTTTGAAAGGTTTCTAATACGCACCTCATTTCTCATCTCCTTGTGCTCGGGTTCACCTTTCCAGCTACTTTACAAGCAATCTCCCTACTTGGAGAATCAGCACCTTTAAGCTCCTGTTGCCTACAGGTTGCAATTTCTCCTGAGAATGAACGGGAAGAGGGGCAACCAATGAGAGACTAGATCTAGGTGTTGGGACAGGCACAGGTCACTCTAATTTCCCATCAGGAAGAAGAATTAACCACAGGCTCAGCCTGCCGCCCAGAAGCAGAATAGGGCATGAGGCAATCCCGCGTTTTGCGGCCAGCTCCCAAAAAAGCGAGTTGAAAAATGGAGCTCAGGGACACTGCAATTCACAAACCCGCAGAGTTATAAATGATAACTCTCATCCAGAGATATACTGAGGGAAGGCAAAAAAGAGGATTTGAAAGCAAGGCAGAATTGCAGGAAACAGATTTCAGGAGGTAGATTCGAATCGCCTTTAAAGCACATGAAAAGCGGCAAAACGTCGACAATGATGCCCTTGGCCAAAAAGGGTGTATGCGTTTTTTCCTGAATATATTCAGGAAAAAACGCATACGCCCTTTTTGGCCAACCAAGCAGCCTGGAAAGGCAAATCAGCGCTACATAGAAGTCTCGCTTCCCATCGGTCAAAAGGGTCATGCTGCAAAAAGTGTCAAAACCAGAAATGCAGGACAGGCCATGGAGAAATGGCAGCCTTGCTACGCTGATGGGCGGGATGTAAATTGCCAACAGCCACTCTGGAGAAGTGTACGGTGTGTCCTGAAACATTGAGAAAACACAGCTTAGGGAGCATAGGGCACGTCCACTCATGGGCGTATAAGTTGGGAAAACTAAAAATCAGCAAGACACAGGCACCCCAAAGTTTAGGGCTGCTCTGTTGACAAGAACCTCCACTTCATGACACCTTAAATATCCCAGGAAAGAGAAAAATGAATAAAGAAGTTGTGGTCCTTATGTACAATGGAATATCACTCAGACATGAAATCAATGTCATAAGGCTAGTAGAAGCAAGATGAGTGGATTTAGGTACGACGATTCTAAGTGAAATAAGTCACACAGAAAAAGACACTTATCATAAGCTATCACTTATAGAGGGAATGTAAAAACCGCTACACTTGAACTGAATTACAAAACAGAACAGAGTCACACGTTTAGAAAACACACTATGGCTGCTTAACGGGAAAGGTGAGGTGGGGTGATGCATAAAACAAGGGTGTCAAATTCGCTCAGATACCTTTCCATACACCCAATATGTAATAGACAAGACCTACTCCTTGCTCAGTGAACTGGACTCAACACCCCCTATTCACCGCACAAGAATATATGTGACTAGTAAGAATCTTAAAACCTATGTATTGATATCTGTCTGGAAGTGAGTCAAGTGGGTGTAAAGCTGCATAAACACAGCCGTGAAAAGCAGCTAAACCCCATTATAAAAATAAATTAGTTTTAAAAACCCATGAAACAAAGACACTGAAAGAGAGAGAAATTCTTACACAATTCATTCAGAGGCTGTGATGCAACCTGGATTGACCATATCTAGACCCACAGATGGATGAGACATAAGGGTGGACACACTTGGGGCTGAAAGGTTGGGTGAGGTTGGGTGAGCAAACGCAGACCCTTTAAAGTAATACTGCCTGGAACCCATCCCATGGGTCCCAAATCTCCAGGTTCAAGGGCATCTTCCTACATCGAAAACATGCATGAGAAACCCAGAAGATGGTACACCGTGTGATTTTGAAAGGTTTCTAATACGCACCTCATTTCTCATCTCCTTGTGCTCGGGTTCGCCTTTCCAGCTACTTTACTAGCAATCTCCCTACTTGGAGAATCAGCACCTTTAACCTCCTGTTCCCTACAGGTTGCAATTTGTCCAGAGGATGAACGGGAAGAGGGGCAACCAATGAGAGACTAGATCTAGGTTTTGGGACAGGCACAGGTCACTCTATTTTCCCATCAGGAAGAAGAATTATCCACAGGCTCAGCCTGCCTCCAGGAACCAGAATAGGGCCTGAGGCAATTCCGTGCTTTTGCGGCCAGCTCCCAAAAAAGACAGTTGAAAAATGGAGCTCAGGGGCACTGCCATTCACAAACCTGCTGAGTTATAAGTGATAACTCTCGTCCACAAATATATTGAGGGAAGGCAACGAAGAGGATTTGAAAGCAAGGCAGAATTGCAGGAAACAGGTTTCAGGAGGTAGATTCGAATCGCCTTTAAAGCACATGAAAAGTGGCAAAATGTCGACAATGATGCCCTTGGCCAAACAGGGCGTATACGTTTTTTCCTGAATATATTCAGGAAAAAACGCATACGCCCTGTTTGGCCAACCAAGCACCTGGAAAGGCTAATCAGCGCTACAAAGAAGTCTCGCTTCCCATCGGTCAAAAGGGCCATGGTGCAAAAAGTGTCAAAACCAGAAATGCAGGACAGGCCATGGAGAAATGGCAGCCTTGCTACGCTGATGGGAGGGATGTAAATTGCCAACAGCCACTCTGGAGAAGTGTACGGTGTGTCCTGAAACATCGAAAAAACACAGCTTAGGGACCATAGGGCACATCCACTCATGGGCGTATAAATTGGGAAAACTAAAAATCAGCAAGACACAGGCACCCCAAAGTTTAGGGCTGCTCTGTTGACAAGAACCTCCACTTCATGACACCTTAAATATCCCAGGAAAGAGAAAAATGGATAAAGAAGTTGTGGTCCTTATGTACAATGGAATATCACTCAGACATGAAATCAATGTCATAAGGCTAGTAGAAGCAAGATGAGTGGACTTAGGTACGACGATTCTAAGTGAAATAAGTCACACAGAAAAAGGCACTTATCATAAGCTATCACTTAGAGAGGGAATGTAAAAACCGCTACACTTGAACTGAATTACAAAACAGAACAGAGTCACACGTTTAGAAAACACACTATGGCTGCTTAACGGGAAAGGTGAGGTGGGGTGATGCATAAAACAAGGGTTTCAAATTCGCTCAGATACCGTTCCATACACCCAATATGTAATAGACAAGACCTACTCCTTGCTCAGTAAACTGGACTCAACACCCCCTATTCACCGCACAAGAATATATCTGACTAGTAAGAAACTTAAAACCTATGTATTGATATCTGTCTGGAAGTGAGTCAAGTGGGTGTAAAGCCGCATAAACACAGCCGTGAAAAGCAGCTAAACCCCATTATAAAAATAAATTACTTTTAAAAACCCGTAAAACAAAGACAGTGAAAGAGAGAGAAATTCTTACAAAATTCGTTCAGAGGCTGTGATGCAACCTGGATTGACCATATCTAGACCCACAGCTGGATGAGACATAAGGGTGGACACTCTTGGGGCTGAAAGGTTGGGTGAGGTTGGGTGAGCAAACGCAGACCCTTTAAAGTAATACTGCCTGGTACCCATCCCATGGGTCCCAAATCTCCAGGTCCAAGGGCATCTTCCTACATTGAAAACATGCATGAGAAACCCAGAAGATGGTACACCGTGTGATTTTGAAAGGTTTCTAATACGCACCTCATTTCTCATCTCCTTGTGCTCGGGTTCGCCTTTCCAGCTACTTTACTAGCAATCTCCCTACTTGGAGAATCAGCACCTTTAAGCTTCTGTTGCCTACAGGTTGCAATTTCTCCTGAGGATGAACGGGAAGAGGGGCAACCAATGAGAGACTAGATCTAGGTGTTGGGACAGGCACAGGTCACTCTAATTTCCCATCAGGAAGAAGAATTAACCACAGGCTCAGCCTGCCGCCCAGAAGCAGAATAGGGCATGAGGCAATCCCGCGCTTTTGCGGCCAGCTCCCAAAAAAGCGAGTTGAAAAATGGAGCTCAGGGACACTGCAATTCACAAACCCGCAGAGTTATAAATGATAACTCTCATCCAGAGATATACTGAGGGAAGGCAAAAAGGAGGATTTGAAAGCAAGGCAGAATGGCAGGAAACAGATTTCAGGAGGTAGATACGAATCGCCTTTAAAGCACATGAAAAGCGGCAAAACGTCGACAATGATGCCCTTGGCCAAAAAGGGCGTATGCGTTTTTTCCTGAATATATTCAGGAAAAAACGCATACGCCCTTTTTGGCCAACCAACCAACCTGGAAAGGCAAATCAGCGCTACATAGAAGTCTCGCTTCCCATCGGTCAAAAGGGTCATGCTGCAAAAAGTGTCAAAACCAGAAATGCAGGACAGGCCATGGAGAAATGGCAGCCTTGCTACGCTGATGGGCGGGATGTAAATTGCCAACAGCCACTCTGGAGAAGTGTACGGTGTGTCCTGAAACATTGAGAAAACACAGCTTAGGGAGCATAGGGCACGTCCACTCATGGGCGTATAAGTTGGGAAAACTAAAAATCAGCAAGACACAGGCACCCCAAAGTTTAGGGCTGCTCTGTTGACAAGAACCTCCACTTCATGACACCTTAAATATCCCAGGAAAGAGAAAAATGAATAAAGAAGTTGTGGTCCTTATGTACAATGGAATATCACTCAGACATGAAATCAATGTCATAAGGCTAGTAGAAGCAAGATGAGTGGATTTAGGTACGACAATTCTAAGTGAAATAAGTCACACAGAAAAAGACACTTATCATAAGCTATCACTTATAGAGGGAATGTAAAAACCGCTACACTTGAACTGAATTACAAAACAGAACAGAGTCACACGTTTAGAAAACACACTATGGCTGCTTAACGGGAAAGGTGAGGTGGGGTGATGCATAAAACAAGGGTGTCAAATTCGCTCAGATACCTTTCCATACACCCAATATGTAATAGACAAGACCTACTCCTTGCTCAGTGAACTGGACTCAACACCCTCTATTCACCGCACAAGAATATATGTGACTAGTAAGAATCTTAAAACCTATGTATTGATATCTGTCTGGAAGTGAGTCAAGTGGGTGTAAAGCTGCATAAACACAGCCGTGAAAAGCAGCTAAACCCCATTATAAAAATAAATTAGTTTTAAAAACCCATGAAACAAAGACACTGAAAGAGAGAGAAATTCTTACACAATTCATTCAGAGGCTGTGATGCAACCTGGATTGACCATATCTAGACCCACAGCTGGATGAGACATAAGGGTGGACACTCTTGGGGCTGAAAGGTTGGGTGAGGTTGGGTGAGCAAACGCAGACCCTTTAAAGTAATACTGCCTGGAACCCATCCCATGGGTCCCAAATCTCCAGGTTCAAGGGCATCTTCCTACATCGAAAACATGCATGAGAAACCCAGAAGATGGTACACCGTGTGATTTTGAAAGGTTTCTAATACGCACCTCATTTCTCATCTCCTTGTGCTCGGGTTCGCCTTTCCAGCTACTTTACTAGCAATCTCCCTACTTGGAGAATCAGCACCTTTAACCTCCTGTTCCCTACAGGTTGCAATTTGTCCAGAGGATGAACGGGAAGAGGGGCAACCAATGAGAGACTAGATCTAGGTTTTGGGACAGGCACAGGTCACTCTATTTTCCCATCAGGAAGAAGAATTATCCACAGGCTCAGCCTGCCTCCAGGAACCAGAATAGGGCCTGAGGCAATTCCGTGCTTTTGCGGCCAGCTCCCAAAAAAGACAGTTGAAAAATGGAGCTCAGGGGCACTGCCATTCACAAACCTGCTGAGTTATAAGTGATAACTCTCGTCCACAAATATATTGAGGGAAGGCAACGAAGAGGATTTGAAAGCAAGGCAGAATTGCAGGAAACAGGTTTCAGGAGGTAGATTCGAATCGCCTTTAAAGCACATGAAAAGTGGCAAAATGTCGACAATGATGCCCTTGGCCAAACAGGGCGTATGCGTTTTTTCCTGAATATATTCAGGAAAAAACGCATACACCCTGTTTGGCCAACCAAGCAACCTGGAAAGGCTAATCAGCGCTACAAAGAAGTCTCGCTTCCCATCGGTCAAAAGGGCCATGGTGCAAAAAGTGTCAAAACCAGAAATGCAGGACAGGCCATGGAGAAATGGCAGCCTTGCTACGCTGATGGGAGGGATGTAAATTGCCAACAGCCACTCTGGAGAAGTGTACGGTGTGTCCTGAAACATCGAAAAAACACAGCTTAGGGACCATAGGGCACATCCACTCATGGGCGTATAAATTGGGAAAACTAAAAATCAGCAAGACACAGGCACCCCAAAGTATAGGGCTGCTCTGTTGACAAGAACCTCCACTTCATGACACCTTAAATATCCCAGGAAAGAGAAAAATGGATAAAGAAGTTGTGGTCCTTATGTAAAATGGAATATCACTCAGACATGAAATCAATGTCATAAGGCTAGTAGAAGCAAGATGAGTGGACTTAGGTACGACGATTCTAAGTGAAATAAGTCACACAGAAAAAGGCACTTATCATAAGCTATCACTTAGAGAGGGAATGTAAAAACCGCTACACTTGAACTGAATTACAAAACAGAACAGAGTCACACGTTTAGAAAACACACTATGGCTGCTTAACGGGAAAGGTGAGGTGGGGTTATGCATAAAACAAGGGTTTCAAATTCGCTCAGATACCGTTCCATACACCCAATATGTAATAGACAAGACCTACTCCTTGCTCAGTGAACTGGACTGAACACCCCCTATTCACCGCACAAGAATATATGTGACTAGTAAGAATCTTAAAACCTATGTATTGATATCTGTCTGGAAGTGAGTCAAGTGGGTGTAAAGCCGCATAAACACAGCCGTGAAAAGCAGCTAAACCCCATTATAAAAATAAATTACTTTTAAAAACCCGTAAAACAAAGACAGTGAAAGAGAGAGAAATTCTTACAAAATTCGTTCAGAGGCTGTGATGCAACCTGGATTGACCATATCTAGACCCACAGCTGGATGAGACATAAGGGTGGACACTCTTGGGGCTGAAAGGTTGGGTGAGGTTGGGTGAGCAAACGCAGACCCTTTAAAGTAATACTGCCTGGTACCCATCCCATGGGTCCCAAATCTCCAGGTCCAAGGGCATCTTCCTACATCGAAAACATGCATGAGAAACCCAGAAGATGGTACACCGTGTGATTTTGAAAGGTTTCTAATACGCACCTCATTTCTCATCTCCTTGTGCTCGGGTTCGCCTTTCCAGCTACTTTACTAGCAATCTCCCTACTTGGAGAATCAGCACCTTTAAGCTCCTGTTGCCTACAGGTTGCAATTTCTCCTGAGGATGAACGGGAAGAGGGGCAACCAATGAGAGACTAGATCTAGGTGTTGGGACAGGCACAGGTCACTCTAATTTCCCATCAGGAAGAAGAATTAAACACAGGCTCAGCCTGCCGCCCAGAAGCAGAATAGGGCATGAGGCAATCCCGCGCTTTTGCGGCCAGCTCCCAAAAAAGCGAGTTGAAAAATGGAGCTCAGGGACACTGCAATTCACAAACCCGCAGAGTTATAAATGATAACTCTCATCCAGAGATATACTGAGGGAAGGCAAAAAAGAGGATTTGAAAGCAAGGCAGAATTGCAGGAAACAGATTTCAGGAGGTAGATTCGAATCGCCTTTAAAGCACATGAAAAGCGGCAAAACGTCGACAATGATGCCCTTGGCCAAAAAGGGCGTATGCGTTTTTTCCTGAATATATTCAGGAAAAAACGCATACGCCCTTTTTGGCCAACCAAGCAACCTGGAAAGGCAAATCAGCGCTACATAGAAGTCTCGCTTCCCATCGGTCAAAAGGGTCATGCTGCAAAAAGTGTCAAAACCAGAAATGCAGCACAGGCCATGGAGAAATGGCAGCCTTGCTACGCTGATGGGCGGGATGTAAATTGCCAACAGCCACTCTGGAGAAGTGTACGGTGTGTCCTGAAACATTGAGAAAACACAGCTTAGGGAGCATAGGGCACGTCCACTCATGGGCGTATAAGTTGGGAAAACTAAAAATCAGCAAGACACAGGCACCCCAAAGTTTAGGGCTGCTCTGTTGACAAGAACCTCCACTTCATGACACCTTAAATATCCCAGGAAAGAGAAAAATGAATAAAGAAGTTGTGGTCCTTATGTACAATGGAATATCACTCAGACATGAAATCAATGTCATAAGGCTAGTAGAAGCAAGATGAGTGGATTTAGGTACGACAATTCTAAGTGAAATAAGTCACACAGAAAAAGACACTTATCATAAGCTATCACTTATAGAGGGAATGTAAAAACCGCTACACTTGAACTGAATTACAAAAGAGAACAGAGTCACACGTTTAGAAAACACACTATGGCTGCTTAACGGGAAAGGTGAGGTGGGGTGATGCATAAAACAAGGGTGTCAAATTCGCTCAGATACAGTTCCATACACCCAATATGTAATAGACAAGACCTACTCCTTGCTAAGTGAACTGGACTCAACACCCCCTATTCACCGCACAAGAATATATGTGACTAGTAAGAATCTTAAAACCTATGTATTGATATCTGTCTGGAAGTGAGTCAAGTGGGTGTAAAGCCGCATAAACACAGCCGTGAAAATCAGCTAAACCCCATTATAAAAATAAATTACTTTTAAAAACCCGTAAAACAAAGACAGTGAAAGAGAGAGAAATTCTTACAAAATTCGTTCAGAGGCTGTGATGCAACCTGGATTGACCATATCTAGACCCACAGCTGGATGAGACATAAGGGTGGACACTCTTGGGGCTGAAAGGTTGGGTGAGGTTGGGTGAGCAAACGCAGACCCTTTAAAGTAATACTGCCTGGTACCCATCCCATGGGTCCCAAATCTCCAGGTTCAAGGGCATCTTCCTACATTGAAAACATGCATGAGAAACCCAGAAGATGGTACACCGTGTGATTTTGAAAGGTTTCTAATACGCACCTCATTTCTCATCTCCTTGTGCTCGGGTTCGCCTTTCCAGCTACTTTACTAGCAATCTCCCTACTTGGAAAATCAGCACCTTTAAGCTCCTGTTGCCTACAGGTTGCAGTTTCTCCTGAGGATGAACTGGAAGAGGGGCAACCAATGAGAAACTAGATCTAGGTGTTGGGACAGGCAGAGGTCACTCTATTTTCCCATCAGGAAGAAGAATTATCCACAGGCTCAGCCTGCCTCCAGGAACCAGAATAAGGCCTGAGGCAATCCCGTGCTTTTGTGGCCAGCTCCCAAAAAAGACAGTTGAAAAATGGAGCTCAGGGGCACTGCCATTCACAAACCTGCTGATTTATAAATGATAACTCTCGTCCACAAATATATTGAGGGAAGGCAACGAAGAGGATTTGAAAGCAAGGCAGAATTGCAGGAAACAGGTTTCAGGAGGTAGATTCGAATCGCCTTTAAAGCACATGAAAAGTGGCAAAATGTCGACAATGATGCCCTTGGCTAAACAGGGCGTATGTGTTTTTTCCTGAATATATTCAGGAAAAAACGCATACGCCCTGTTTGGCCAACCAAGCAACCTGGAAATGCTAATCAGCGCTACAAAGATGTCTCGCTTCCCATCGGTCAAAAGGGCCATGGTGCAAAAAGTGTCAAAACCAGAAATGCAGGACAGGCCATGGAGAAATGGCAGCCTTGCTACGCTGATGGGAGGGATGTAAATTGCCAACAGCCACTCTGGAGAAGTGTACGGTGTGTCCTGAAACATCGAAAAAACACAGCTTAGGGAGCATAGGGCACGTCCACTCATGGGCGTATAAATTGGGAAAACTAAAAATCAGCAAGACACAGGCACCCCAAAGTTTAGGGCTGCTCTGTTGACAAGAACCTCCACTTCATGACACCTTAAATATCCCAGGAAAGAGAAAAATGGATAAAGAAGTTGTGGTCCTTATGTACAATGGAATATCACTCAGACATGAAATCAATGTCATAAGGCTAGTAGAAGCAAGATGAGTGGACTTAGGTACGACGATTCTAAGTGAAATAAGTCACACAGAAAAAGACACTTATCATAAGCTATCACTTAGAGAGGGAATGTAAAAACCGCTACACTTGAACTGAATTAAAAAACAGAACAGAGTCACACGTTTAGAAAACACACTATGGCTGCTTAACGGGAAAGGTGAGGTGGGGTGATGCATAAAACAAGGGTGTCAAATTCGCTCAGATACCTTTCCATACACCCAATATGTAATAGACAAGACCTACTCCTTGCTCAGTGAACTGGACTCAACACCCCCTATTCACCGCACAAGAATATATGTGACTAGTAAGAATCTTAAAACCTATGTATTGATATCTGTCTGGAAGTGAGTCAAGTGGGTGTAAATCCGCATAAACACAGCCGTGAAAAGCAGCTAAACCCCATTATAAAAATAAATTAGTTTTAAAAACCCATGAAACAAAGACACTGAAAGAGAGAGAAATTCTTACAAAATTCGTTCAGAGGCTGTGATGCAACCTGGATTGACCATATCTAGACCCACAGCTGGATGAGACATAAGGGTGGACACTCTTGGGGCTGAATGTTTGGGTGAGGTTGGGTGAGCAAACGCAGACCCTTTAAAGTAATACTGCCTGGAACCCATCCCATGGGTCCCAAATCTCCAGGTTCAAGGGCATCTTCCTACATCGAAAACATGCATGAGAAACCCAGAAGATGGTACACCGTGTGATTTTGAAAGTTTTCTAATACGCACCTCATTTCTCATCTCCTTGTGCTCGGGTTCGCCATTCCAGCTACTTTACTAGCAATCTCCCTACTTGGACAATCAGCACCTTTAAGCTCCTGTTCCCTACAGGTTGCAATTGGTCCAGAGGATGAACGGGAAGAGGGGCAACCAATGAGAGACTAGATCTAGGTTTTGGGACAGGCACAGGTCACTCTATTTTCCCATCAGGAAGAAGAATTATCCACAGGCTCAGCCTGCCTACAGGAACCAGAATAGGGCCTGAGGCAATTCCGTGCTTTTGCGGCCAGCTCCCAAAAAAGACAGTTGAAAAATGGAGCTCAGGGGCACTGCCATTCACAAACCTGCTGAGTTATAAGTGATAACTCTCGTCCACAAATATATTGAGGGAAGGCAACGAAGAGGATTTGAAAGCAAGGCAGAATTGCAGGAAACAGGTTTCAGGAGGTAGATTCGAATCGCCTTTAAAGCACATGAAAAGCGGCAAAACGTCGACAATGATGCCCTTGGCCAAAAAGGGCGTATGCGTTTTTTCCTGAATATATTCAGGAAAAAACGCATACGCCCTTTTTGGCCAACCAAGCAACCTGGAAAGGCAAATCAGCGCTACATAGAAGTCTCGCTTCCCATCGGTCAAAAGGGTCATGCTGCAAAAAGTGTCAAAACCAGAAATGCAGGACAGGCCATGGAGAAATGGCAGCCTTGCTACGCTGATGGGCGGGATGTAAATTGCCAACAGCCACTCTGGAGAAGTGTACGGTGTGTCCTGAAACATTGAGAAAACACAGCTTAGGAAGCATAGGGCACGTCCACCCATGGTCGTATAAATTGGGAAAACTAAAAATCAGCAAGACACAGGCACCCCAAAGTTTAGGGCTGCTCTGTTGACAAGAACCTCCACTTCATGACACCTTAAATATCCCAGGAAAGAGAAAAATGAATAAAGAAGTTGTGGTCATTATGTACAATGGAATATCACTCAGACATGAAATCAATGTCATAAGGCTAGTAGAAGCAAGATGAGTGGATTTAGGTACGACAATTCTAAGTGAAATAAGTCACACAGAAAAAGACACTTATCATAAGCTATCACTTATAGAGGGAATGTAAAAACCGCTACACTTGAACTGAATTACAAAACAGAACAGAGTCAAACGTTTAGAAATCACACTATGGCTGCTTACGGGAAAGGTGAGGTGGGGTGATGCATAAAACAAGGGTTTCAAATTCGCTCAGATACAGTTCCATACACCCAATATGTAATAGACAAGACCTACTCCTTGCTCAGTGAACTGGACTCAACACCCCCTATTCACCGCACAAGAATATATGTGACTAGTAAGAATCTTAAAACCTATGTATTGATATCTTTCTGGAAGTGAGTCAAGTGGGTGTAAAGCCGCATAAACACAGCCGGGAAAAGCAGCTAAACCCCATTATAAAAATAAATTACTTTTAAAAACCCGTAAAACAAAGACAGTGAAAGACAGAGAAATTCTTTCAAAATTCGTTCAGAGGCTGTGATGCAACCTGGATTGACCATATCTAGACACACAGCTGGATGAGACATAAGGGTGGACACCCTTGGAGCTGAAAGGTTGGGTTAGGTTGGGTGAGCAAACGCAGACCCTTTAAAGTAATACTGCCTGGTACCCATGCCATGGGTCCCAAATCTCCAGGTTCAAGGGCATCTTCCTACATCGAAAACATGCATGAGAAACCCAGAAGATTGTACACCGTGTGATTTTGAAAGGTTTCTAATACGCACCTCATTTCTCATCTCCTTGTGCTCGGGTTCGCCTTTCCAGCTACTTTACTAGCAATCTCCCTACTTGGAGAATCAGCACCTTTAAGCTCCTGTTCCCTACAGGTTGCAATTTGTCCTGAGGATGAACGGGAAGAGGGGCAACCAATGAGAGACTAGATCTAGGTGTTGGGACAGACACAGGTCACACTATTTTCCCATCAGGAAGAAGAAATAACCACAGGCTCAGCCTGCCGCCCAGAAGCAGAATAGGGCCTGAGGCAATCCCGCACTTTTGCGGCCAGCTCTCAAAAAAGCGAGTTGAAAAATGGAGCTCAGGGACACTGCAATTCACAAACCCGCAGAGTTATAAATGATAACTCTCATCCACAGATATATTGAGGGAAGGCAACGAAGAGGATTTGAAAGCAAGGCAGAATTGCAGGAAACAGGTTTCAGGAGGTAGATTCGAATCACCATTAAAGCACATGAAAAGTGGCAAAACGTCGACAATGATGCCCTTGGCCAAACAGGGCGTATGCGTTTTTTCCTGAATATATTCAGGAAAAAACGCATACGCCCTGTTTGGCCAACCAAGCATCCTGGAAAGGCTAATCAGCGCTACAAAGAAGTCTCGCTTCCCATCGGTCAAAAGGGCCATGCTGCAAAAATTTTCAAAACCAGAAATGCAGGACAGGCCATGGAGAAATGGCAGCCTTGCTACGGTGATGGGCGGGATGTAAATTGCCAACAGCCACTCTGGAGAAGTGTACGGTGTGTCCTGAAACATCGAAAAAACACAGCTTAGGGAGCATAGGGCACGTCCACTCATGGGCGTATAAATTGGAAAAACTAAAAATCAGCAAGACACAGGCACCACAAAGTTTATGGCTGCTCTGTTGACAAGAACCTCCACTTCATGACACCTTAAATATCCCAGGAAAGAGAAAAATGGATAAAGAAGTTGTGGTCCTTATGTACAATGGAATATCACTCAGACATGAAATCAATGTCATAAGGCTAGTAGAAGCAAGATGAGTGGATTTAGGTACGACGAATCTAAGTGAAATAAGTCACACAGAAAAAGACACTTTTCATAAGCTATCACTTATAGAGGGAATGTAAAAACCGCTACAGTTGAACTGAATTACAAAACAGAACAGAGTCACACGTTTAGAAAACACACTATGGCTGCTTAACGGGAAAGGTGAGGTGGGGTGATGCATAAAACAATGGTTTCAAATTCGCTCAGATACCGTTCCATACACCCAATATGTAATAGACAAGACCTACTCCTTGCTCAGTGAACTGGACACAACACCCCCTATTCACCGCACAAGAATATATGTGACTAGTAAGAATCTTAAAACCTATGTATTGATATCTGTCTGGAAGTGAGTCAATTGGGTGTAAAGCCGCATAAACACAGACATGAAAAGCAGCTGAACCCCATTATAAAAATAAATTACTTTTAAAAACCCGTAAAACAAAGACAGTGAAAGAGAGAAATTCTTACAAAATTCGTTCAGAGGCTGTGATGCAACCTGGATTGACCATATCTAGACCCACAGCTGGATGAGACATAAGGGTGAACACTCTTGGGGCTGAAAGGTTGGGTGAGGTTGGGTGAGCAGACACAGACCCTTTAAAGTAATACTGCCTGGTACCCATCCCATGGGTCCCAAATCTCCAGGTTCAAGGGCATCTTCCTACATCGAAAACATGCATGAGAAACCCAGAAGATGGTACACCGTGTGATTTTGAAAGGTTTCTAATACGCACCTCATTTCTCATCTCCTTGTGCTCGGGTTCGCCTTTCCAGCTACTTTACTAGAAATCTCCCTACTTGGAGAATCAGCACCTTTAAGCTCCTGTTCCCTACAGGTTGCAATTTGTCCAGAGGATGAACGGAAAGAGGGGCAACCAATGAGAGACTAGATCTAGGTGTTGGGACAGGCACAGGTCACTCTATTTTCCCATCAGGAAGAAGAATTAACCACAGGCTCAGCCTGCCGCCCAGTAGAAGTATAGGGCCTGAGGCAATCCCGAGCATTTTGCGGCCAGCTCCCAAAAAAGCGAGTTGAAAAATGGAGCTCAGGGACACTGCAATTCACAAACCCGCAGAGTTATAAATGATAACTCTCATCCACAGATATATTGAGGGAAGGCAACGAAGAGGATTTGAAAGCAAGGCAGAATTGCAGGAAACAGATTTCAGGAGGTAGATACGAATCGCCTTTAAAGCACATGAAAAGCGGAAAAACGTCGACAATGATGCCCTTGGCCAAAAAGGGCGTATGCGTTTTTTCCTGAATATATTCAGGAAAAAACGCATACGCCCTTTCTGGCCAACCAAGCAACCTGGAAAGGCAAATCAGCGCTACAAATAAGTCTCGCTTCCCATCGGTCAAAAGGGCCATGCTGCAAAAAGTGTCAAAACCAGAAATGCAGGACAGGCCATGGAGAAATGGCAGCCTTGCTACGCTGATGGGCGGGATGTAAATTGCCAACAGCCACTCTGGAGAAGTGTACGGTGTGTCCTGAAACATCGAAAAAACACAGCTTAGGGAGCATAGGGCACGTCCACTCATGGGCGTATAAATTTGGAAAACTAAAAATCAGCAAGACACAGGCACCCCAAAGTTTAGGGCTGCTCTGTTGACAAGAACCTCCACTTCATGACACCTTAAATATCCCAGGAAAGAGAAAAATGGAGAAAGAAGTTGTGGCCCTTATGTACAATGGAATATCACTCAGACATGAAATCAATGTCATAAGGCTAGTAGAAGCAAGATGAGTGGATTTAGGTACGACGATTCTAAGTGAAATAAGTCACAGAGGCAAAGACACTTATCATAAGCTATCACTTATAGAGGGAATGTAAAAACCGCTACACTTGAACTGAATTACAAAAGAGAACAGAGTCACACGTTTAGAAAACACACTATGGCTGCTTAACGGGAAAGGTGAGGTGGGGTGATGCATAAAACAAGGGTTTCAAATTCGCTCAGATACCGTTCCATACACCCAATATGTAATAGACAAGACCTACTCCTTGCTCAGTGAACTGGACTCAACACCCCCTATTCACCGTACAAGAATATATGTGACTAGTAAGAATCTTAAAACCTATGTATTGATATCTGTCTGGAAGTGAGTCAAGTGGGTGTAAAGCCGCATAAACACAGCAGTGAAAAGCAGCTAAACCCCATTATAAAAATAAATTACTTTTAAAAACCCGTAAAACAAAGACAGTGAAAGAGAGAGAAATTCTTACAAAATTCGTTCAGAGGCTGTGATGCAACCTGGATTGACCATATCTAGACCCACAGCTGGATGAGACATAAGGTTGGCACTCTTGGGGTTGAGAGGTTGGGTGAGGTTGGGTGAGCAAACGCAGACCCTTTAAAGTAATACTGCCTGGTACCCATCCCATGAGTTCCAAGTCTCCAGGTTCAAGGGCATCTTCCTACATCGAAAACATGCATGAGAAACCCAGAAGATGGTACACCGTGTGATTTTGAAAGGTTTCTAATACGCACCTCATTTCTCATCTCCTTGTGCTCGGGTTCGCCATTCCAGCTACTTTACTAGCAATCTCCCTACTTGGAGAATCAGCACCTTTAACCTCCTGTTCCCTACAGGTTGCAATTTGTCCTGAGGATGAACGGGAAGAGGGACAACCAATGAGAGACTAGATCTAGGTTTTGGGACAGGCACAGGTCACTCTATTTTCCCATCAGGAAGAAGAATTAACCACAGGCTCAGCCTGTCCCCCGGAACCAGAAGAGGGCCTGAGACAATCCCGTGCTTTTGCGGCCATCTCCCAAAAAAGACAGTTGAAAAATGGAGCTCAGGGGCACTGCCTTTCACAAACCTGCTGAGTTATAAATGATAACTCTCGTCAACAAATATATTGAGGGAAGGCAACGAAGAGGATTTGAAAGCAAGGCAGAATTGCAGGAAACAGATTTCAGGAGGTAGATTCGAATCGCCTTTAAAGCACAAGAAAAGTGGCAAAACTTCGACAATGATGCCCTTGGCCAAACAGGGCGTATGCGTTTTTTCCTGAATATATTCAGGAAAAAACGCATACGCCCTGTTTGGCCAACCAAGCAACCTGGAAAGGCTAATCAGCGCTACAAAGAAGTCTCGCTTCCCATCGGTCAAAAGGGCCATGCTGCAAAAAGTGTCAAAACCAGAAATGCAGGACAGGCCATGGAGAAATGGCAGCCTTGCTACGCTGATGGGAGGGATGTAAATTGCCAACAGCCACTCTGGAGAAGTGTACGGTGTGTCCTGAAACATCGAAAAAACACAGCTTAGGGAGCATAGGGCACATCCACTCATGGGCGTATAAATTGGGAAAACTAAAAATCAGCAAGACACAGGCACCCCAAAATTTAGGGCTGCTCTGTTGACAAGAACCTCCACGTCATGACACCTTAAATATCCCAGGGAAGAGAAAAATGGATAAAGAAGTTGTGGTCCTTATGTACAATGGAATATCACTCAGACATGAAATCAATGTCATAAGGCTAGTAGAAACAAGATGAGTGGATTTAGGTACGACACATCTAAGTGAAATAAGTCACACAGAAAAAGACACTTTTCATAAGCTATCACTTATAGAGGGAATGTAAAAACCGCTACAGTTGAACTGAATTACAAAACAGAACAGAGTCACAAGTTTAGAAAACACACTATGGCTGCTTAACGGGAAAGGTGAGGTGGGGTGATGCATAAAACAAGGGTTTCAAATTCGCTCAGATACCGTTCCATACACCCAATATGTAATAGACAAGACCTACTCCTTGCTCAGTGAACTGGACTCAACACCCCCTATTCACCGCACAAGAATATATGTGACTAGTAAGAATCTTAAAACCTATGTATTGATATCTGTCTGGAAGTGAGTCAAGTGGGTGTAAAGCCGCATAAACACAGCCGTGAAAAGCAGCTAAACCCCATTATAAAAATAAATTACTTTTAAAAACCCGTAAAACAAAGACAGTGAAAGAGAGAGAAATTCTTACAAAATTCGTTCAGAGGCTGTGATGCAACCTGGATTGACCATATCTAGACCCACAGCTGGATGAGACATAAGGGTGGACACTCTTGGGGCTGAAAGGTTGGGTGAGGTTGGGTGAGCAAATGCAGACCCTTTAAAGTAATACTGCCTGGTACCCATCCCATGGGTCCCAAAACTCCAGGTTCAAGGGCATCTTCCTACATCGAAAACATGCATGAGAAACCCAGAAGATGGTACACCGTGTGATTTTGAAAGGTTTCTAACACGCACCTCATTTCTCATCTCCTTGTGCTCGGGTTCGCCTTTCCAGCTACTTTACTAGCAATCTCCCTACTTGGATAATCAGCACCTTTAAGCTCCTGTTGCCTACAGGTTGCAATTTGTCCTGAGGATGAACGGGAAGAGGGGCAACCAATGAGAGACTAGATCTATGTGTTGGGACAGACACAGGTCACACTATTTTCCCATCAGGAAGAAGAATTAACCACAGGCTCAGCCTGCCGCCCAGAAGCAGAATAGGGCCTGAGGCAATCCCGCACTTTTGCGGCCAGCTCTCAAAAAAGCGTGTTGAAAAATGGAGCTCAGGGACACTGCAATTCACAAACCCGCAGAGTTATAAATGATAACTCTCATCCACAGATATATTGAGGGAAGGCAACGAAGAGGATTTGAAAGCAAGGCAGAATTGCAGGAAACAGGTTTCAGGAGGTAGATTCGAATCGCCTTTAAAGCACATGAAAAGTGGCAAAACGTCGACAATGATGCCCTTGGCCAAACAGGGCGTATGCGTTTTTTCCTGAATATATTCAGGAAAAAACGCATACGCCCTGTGTGGCCAACCAAGCAACCTGGAATGGCTAATCAGCGCTACAAAGAAGTCTCTCTTCGCATCGGTCAAAAGGGCCATGCTGCAAAAAGTATCAAAACCAGAAATGCAGGACAGGCCATGGAGAAATGGCAGCCTTGCTACGCTGATCAGCGGGATGTAAATTGCCAACAGCCACTGTGGAGAAGTGTACGGTGTGTCCTGAAACATCGAAAAAACACAGCTTAGGGAGCATAGGGCACGTCCACTCATGGGCGTATAAATTGGGAAAACTAAAAATCAGCAAGACACAGGCACCCCAAAGTTTAGGGCTGCTCTGTTGACAAGAACCTCCACTTCATGACACCTTAAGTATCCCAGGAAAGAGAAAAATGGATAAAGAAGTTGTGGCCCTTATGTACAATGGAATATCACTCAGACATGAAATCAATGTCATAAGGCTAGTAGAAGCAAGATGAGTGGATTTAGGTACGACGATTCTAAGTGAAATAAGTCACACAGGAAAAGACACTTATCATAAGCTATCACTTATAGAGGGAATGTAAAAACCGCTACACTTGAACTGAATTACAAAATAGAACAGAGTCACACGTTTAGAAAACACACTATGGCTGCTTAACGGGAAAGGTGAGGTGGGGTGATGCATAAAACAAGGGTTTCAAATTCGCTCAGATACCGTTCCATACACCCAATATGTAATAGACAAGACCTACTCCTTGCTCAGTGAACTGGACTCAACACCCCCTATTCACCGCACAAGAATATATGTGACTAGTAAGAATCTTAAAACCTATGTATTGATATCTCTCTGGAAGTGAGTCAAGTGGGTGTAAAGCCGCATAAACACAGCCATGAAAAGCAGCTAAACCCCATTATAAAAATAAATTACTTTTAAAAACCCGTAAAACAAAGACAGTGAAAGAGAGAAATTCTTACAAAATTCGTTCAGAGGCTGTGATGCAACCTGGATTGACCATATCTAGACCCACAGCTGGATGAGACATAAGGGTGGACACTCTTGGGGTTGAGAGGTTGGGTGAGGTTGGGTGAGCAAACGCAGACCCTTTAAAGTATTACTGCCTGATACCCATCCCATGGGTTCCAAGTCTCCAGGTTCAAGGGCATCTTCCTACATCGAAAACATGCATGAGAAACCCAGAAGATGGTACACCGTGTGATTTTGAAAGGTTTCTAATACGCACCTCATTTCTCATCTCCTTGTGCTCGGGTTCGCCATTCCAGCTACTTTACTAGCAATCTCCCTACTTGGAGAATCAGCACCTTTAACCTCCTGTACCCTACAGGTTGCAATTTGTCCTGAGGATGAACGGGAAGAGGGGCAACCAATGAGAGACTAGATCTAGGTTTTGGGACAGGCACAGGTCACTCTATTTTCCCATCAGGAAGAAGAATTATCCACAGGCTCAGCCTCTCCCCCGGAACCAGAATAGGGCCTGAGACAATCCCGTGCTTTTGCGGCCAGCACCCAAAAAAGACAGTTGAAAAATGGAGCTCAGGGGCACTGCCATTCACAAACCTGCTGAGTTATAAATGATAACTCTCGTCCACAAATATATTGAGGGAAGGCAACGAAGAGGATTTGAAAGCAAGGCAGAATTGCAGGAAACAGGTTTCAGGAGGTAGATTCGAATCGCCTTTAAAGCACAAGAAAAGTGGCAAAACTTCGACAATGATGCCCTTGGCCAAACAGGGCGTATGCGTTTTTTCCTGAATATATTCAGGAAAAAACGCATACGCCCTGTTTGGCCAACCAAGCAACCTGGAAAGGCTAATCAGCGCTACAAAGAAGTCTCGCTTCCCATCGGTCAAAAGGGCCATGCTGCAAAAAGTGTCAAAACCAGAAATGCAGGACAGGCCATGGAGAAATGGCAGCCTTGCTACGCTGATGGGAGGGATGTAAATTGCCAACAGCCACTCTGGAGAAGTGTACGGTGTGTCCTGAAACATCGAAAAAACACAGCTTAGGGAGCATAGGGCACATCCACTCATGGGCGTATAAATTGGGAAAACTAATAATCAGCAAGACACAGGCACCCCAAAGTTTAGGGCTGCTCTGTTGACAAGAACCTCCACTTCATGACACTTTAAATATCCCAGGAAAGAGAAAAATGGATAAAGAAATTGTGGCCCTTATGTACAATGGAATATCACTCAGACATGAAATCAATGTCATAAGGCTAGTAGAAGCAAGATGAGTGGATTTAGGTACGACGATTCTAAGTGAAATAAGTCACACAGGAAAAGACACTTATCATAAGCTATCACTTATAGAGGGAATGTAAAAACCGCTACACTTGAACTGAATTACAAAAGAGAACAGAGTCACACGTTTAGAAAACACACTATGGCTGCTTAACGGGAAAGGTGAGGTGGGGTGATGCATAAAACAAGGGTTTCAAATTCGCTCAGATACAGTTCCATACACCCAATATGTAATAGACAAGACCTACTCCTTGCTCAGTGAACTGGACTGAAAACCCCCTATTCAGCGTACAAGAATATATGTGACTAGTAAGAATCTTAAAACCTATGTATTGATATCTGTCTGGAAGTGAGTCAAGTGGGTGTAAAGCCGCATAAACACAGCCGTGAAAAGCAGCTAAACCCCATTATAAAAATAAATTACTTTTAAAAACCCGTAAAACAAAGACAGTGAAAGAGAGAGAAATTCTTACAAAATTCGTTCAGAGGCTGTGATGCAACCTGGATTGACCATATCTAGACCAACAGCTGTATGAGACATAAGGGTGGACACTCTTGGGGCTGAAAGGTTGGCTGAGGTTGGGTGAGCAAACACAGACCCTTTAAAGAAATACTGCCTGGTACCCATCCCATGGGTCCCAAATCTCCAGGTTCAAGTGCATCTTCCTACATCGAAAACACGCATCAGAAACCCAGAATATGGTACACCGTGTGATTTTGAAAGGTTTCTAATACGCACCTCATTTCTCATCTCCTTGTGCTCGGGTTCGCCATTCCAGCTACTTTACTAGCAATCTCCCTACTTGGAGAATTAGCACGTTTAACCTCCTTTTCCCTACAGGTTGCAATTTGTCCTTAGGATGAACGGGAAGAGGGGCAACCAATGAGAGACTAGATCTAGGTGTTGGGACAGGCACAGGACACTCTATATTCCCATCAGGAAGAAGAATTAACCACAGGATCAGCCTGCCGCCCAGAAGCAGAATAGGGCCTGAGGCAATCCCGCGCTTTTGCGGCCAGCTCCCAAAAAAGTGAGTTGAAAAATGGAGCTCAGGGACACTGCAATTCACAAACCCACAGAGTTATAAATGATAACTCTCATCCACAGATATATTGAGGGAAGGCAACGAAGAGGATTTGAAAGCAAGGCAGAATTGCAGGAAACAGATTTCAGGAGGTAGATTCGAATCGCCTTTAAAGCACATGAAAAGCGGCAAAACGTCGAAAATGATGCCCTTGGCCAAAAAGGGAGTATGCATTTTTTCCTGAATATATTCAGGAAAAAACGCATACGCCCTGTTTGGCCAACCAAGCAACCTGGAAAGGCAAATCAGCGCTACAAAGAAGTCTCGCTTCCCATCGGTCAAAAGGGCCATGCTGCAAAAAGTGTCAAAACCAGAAATGCAGCACAGGCCATGGAGAAATGGCAGCCTTGCTACGCTGATGGGCGGGATGTAAATTGCCAACAGCCACTCTGGAGACGTGTACGGTGTGTCCTGAAACATTGAGAAAACACAGCTTAGGGAGCATAGGGCACGTCCACTCATGGGCGTATAAATTGGGAAAACTAAAAATCAGCAAGACACAGGCACCCCAAAGTTTAGGGCTGCTCTGTTGACAAGAACCTCCACTTCATGACACCTTAAATATCCCAGGAAAGAGAAAAATGGATAAAGAAGTTGAGGTCCTTATGTACAATGGAATATCACTCAGACATGAAATCAATGTCATAAGGCTAGTGGAAGCAAGATGAGTGGATTTAGGTACGACGAATCTAAGTGAAATAAGTCACACAGAAAAAGACACTTTTCATAAGCTATCACTTATAGAGGGAATGTAAAAACCGCTACAGTTGAACTGAATTACAAAACAGAACAGAGTCACACGTTTAGAAAACACACTATGGCTGCTTAACGGGAAAGGTGAGGTGGGGTGATGCATAAAACAAGGGTTTCAAATTCGCTCAGATACCGTTCCATACACCCAATATGTAATAGACAAGACCTACTCCTTGCTCAGTGAACTGGACTCAACACCCCCTATTCACCGCACAAGAATATATGTGACTAGTAAGAATCTTAAAACCTATGTATTGATATCTGTCTGGAAGTGAGTCAAGGGGGTGTAAAGCCGCATAAACACAGCCATGAAAAGCAGCTAAACCCCATTATAAAAATAAATTACTTTTAAAAACCCGTAAAACAAAGACAGTGAAAGAGAGAAATTCTTACAAAATTCGTTCAGAGGCTGTGATGCAACCTGGATTGACCATATCTAGACCCACAGCTGGATGAGACATAATGGTGGACACTCTTGGGGTTGAGAGGTTGGGTGAGGTTGGGTGAGCAAACGCAGACCCTTTAAAGTAATACTTCCTGGTACCCATCCCATGGGTCCCAAATCTCCAGGTTCAAGGGCATCTTCCTACATCGAAAACATGCATGAGAAACCCAGAAGATGGTACACCATGTGATTTTGAAAGGTTTCTAATACGCACCTCATTTCTCATCTCCTTGTGCTCGGGTTCGCCATTCCAGCTACTTTACTAGCAATCTCCCTACTTGGAGAATCAGCACGTTTAACCTCCTGTTCCCTACAGGTTGCAATTTGTCCTGAGGATGAACGGGAAGAGGGGCAACCAATGAGAGACTAGATCTAGGTGTTGGGACAGGCACAGGTCACTCTATTTTCCCATCAGGAAGAAGAATTATCCACAGGCTCAGCCTGCCGCCAGGAACCAGAATAGGGCCTGAGGCAATCCCGTGTTTTTGCGGCCAGCACCCAAAAAAGACAGTTGAAAAATGGAGCTCAGGGGCACTGCCATTCACAAACCTGCTGATTTATAAATGATAACTCTCGTCCACAAATATATTGTGGGATGGCAACGAAGAGGATTTGAAAGCAAGGCAGAATTGCAGGAAACAGGTTTCAGGAGGTAGATTCGAATCGCCTTTAAAGCACATGAAAATTGGCAAAACGTCGACAATGATGCCCTTGACCAAACAGGGCGTATGCGTTTTTTCCTGAATATATTCAGGAAAAAACGCATACGCCCTGTTTGGCCAACCAAGCAACCTGGAAAGGCTAATCAGCGCTACAAAGAAGTCTCGCTTCCCATCGGTCAAAAGGGCCATGCTGCAAAAAGTGTCAAAACCAGAAATGCAGGACAGGCCATGGAGAAATGGCAGCCTTGCTACGCTGATGGGCGGGATGTAAATTGCCAACAGCCACTCTGGAGAAGTGTACGGTGTGTCCTGAAACATCGAAAAAACACAGCTTAGGGAGCATTGGGCACGTCCACTCATGGGCGTATAAATTTGGAAAACTAAAAATCAGCAAGACACAGGCACCCCAAAGTTTAGGGCTGCTCTGTTGACAAGAACCTCCACTTCATGACACCTTAAATATCCCAGGAAAGAGAAAAATGGAGAAAGAAGTTGTGGCCCTTATGTACAATGGAATATCACTCAGACATGAAATCAGTGTCATAAGGCTAGTAGAAGCAAGATGAGTGGATTTAGGTACGACGATTCTAAGTGAAATAAGTCACAGAGGCAAAGACACTTATCATAAGCTATCACTTATAGAGGGAATGTAAAAACCGCTACACTTGAACTGAATTACAAAAGAGAACAGAGTCACACGTTTAGAAAACACACTATGGCTGCTTAACGGGAAAGGTGAGGTGGGGTGATGCATAAAACAAGGGTTTCAAATTCGCTCAGATACCGTTCCATACACCCAATATGTAATAGACAAGACCTACTCCTTGCTCAGTGAACTGGACTCAACACCCCCTATTCACCGCACAAGAATATATGTGACTAGTAAGAATCTTAAAACCTATGTATTGATATCTGTCTGGAAGTGAGTCAAGTGGGTGTAAAGCCGCATAAACACAGCCGTGAAAAGCAGCTAAACCCCATTATAAAAATAAATTACTTTTAAAAACCCGTAAAACAAAGACAGTGAAAGAGAGAGAAATTCTTACAAAATTCGTTCAGAGGCTGTGATGCAACCTGGATTGACCATATCTAGACCCACAGCTGGATGAGACATAAGGGTGGACACTCTTGGGGCTGAAAGGTTGGGTGAGTTTGGGTGAGCAAATGCAGACCCTTTAAAGTAATACTGCCTGGTACCCATCCCATGGGTCCCAAAACTCCAGGTTCAAGGGCATCTTCCTACATCGAAAACATGCATGAGAAACCCAGAAGATGGTACACCGTGTGATTTTGAAAGGTTTCTAACACGCACCTCATTTCTCATCTCCTTGTGCTCGGGTTCGCCTTTCCAGCTACTTTACTAGCAATCTCCCTACTTGGATAATCAGCACCTTTAAGCTCCTGTTGCCTACAGGTTGCAATTTGTCCTGAGGATGAACGGGAAGAGGGGCAACCAATGAGAGACTAGATCTATGTGTTGGGACAGACACAGGTCACACTATTTTCCCATCAGGAAGAAGAATTAACCACAGGCTCAGCCTGCCGCCCAGAAGCAGAATAGGGCCTGAGGCAATCCCGCACTTTTGCGGCCAGCTCTCAAAAAAGCGTGTTGAAAAATGGAGCTCAGGGACACTGCAATTCACAAACCCGCAGAGTTATAAATGATAACTCTCATCCACAGATATATTGAGGGAAGGCAACGAAGAGGATTTGAAAGCAAGGCAGAATTGCAGGAAACAGGTTTCAGGAGGTAGATTCGAATCGCCTTTAAAGCACATGAAAAGTGGCAAAACGTCGACAATGATGCCCTTGGCCAAACAGGGCGTATGCGTTTTTTCCTGAATATATTCAGGAAAAAACGCATACGCCCTGTTTGGCCAACCAAGCAACCTGGAATGGCTAATCAGCGCTACAAAGAAGTCTCGCTTCCCATCGGTCAAAAGGGCCATGCTGCAAAAATTTTCAAAACCAGAAATGCAGGACATGCCATGGAAAAATGGCAGCCTTGCTACGGTGATGGGCGGGATGTAAATTGCCAACAGCCACTCTGGAGAAGTGTACGGTGTGTCCTGAAACATCGAAAAAACACAGCTTAGGGAGCATAGGGCAAGTCCACTCATGGGCGTATAAATTGGAAAAACTAAAAATCAGCAAGACACAGGCACCGCAAACTTTAGGGCTGCTCTGTTGACAAGAACCTCCACGTCATGACACCTTAAATATCCCAGGAAAGAGAAAAATGGATAAAGAAGTTGTGGTCCTTATGTACAATGGAATATCACTCAGACATGAAATCAATGTCATAAGGCTAGTAGAAGCAAGATGAGTGGATTTAGGTACGAAGAATCTAAGTGAAATAAGTCACACAGAAAAAGACACTTTTCAGAAGCTATCACTTATAGAGGGAATGTAAAAACCGCTACAGTTGAACTGAATTACAAAACAGAACAGAGTCACACGTTTAGAAAACACACTATGGCTGCTTAACGGGAAAGGTGAGGTGGGGTGATGCATAAAACAAGGGTTTCAAATTTGCTCAGATACCGTTCCATACACCCAATATGTAATAGACAAGACCTACTCCTTGCTCAGGGAACTGGACTCAACACCCCCTATTCACCGCACAAGAATATATGTGACTAGTAAGAATCTTAAAACCTATGTATTGATATCTGTCTGGAAGTGAGTCAATTGGGTGTAAAGCCGCATAAACACAGCCATGAAAAGCAGCTAAACCCCATTATAAAAATAAATTACTTTTAAAAACCCGTAAAACAAAGACAGTGAAAGAGAGAGAAATTCTTACAAAATTCGTTCAGGGGCTGTGATGCAACCTGGATTGACCATATCTAGACCCACAGCTGGATGAGACATAAGGGTGGACACTCTTGGGGTTGAGAGGTTGGGTGAGGTTGGGTGAGCAAACGCAGACCCTTTAAAGTAATACTGCCTGCTACCCATCCCATGGGTCCCAAATCTCCAGCTTCAAGGGCATCTTCCTACATCGAAAACATGCATGAGAAACCCAGAAGATGGTACACCGTGTGATTTTGAAAGGTTTCTAATACGCACCTCATTTCTCATCTCCTTGTGCTCGGGTTCGCCTTTCCAGCTTCTTTACTAGCAATCTCCCCACTTGGAGAATCAGCACCTTTAAGCTCCTGTTCCCTACAGGTTGCAATTTGTCCTGAGGATGAACGGGAAGAGGGGCAACCAATGAGAGACTAGATCTATGTGTTGGGACAGGCACAGGTCACTGTATTTTCCCATCAGGAAGAAGAATTAACCACAGGCTCAGCCTGTCCCCCGGAACCAGAATAGGGCCTGAGGCAATCCCGTGCTTTTGCGGCCAGCTCCCAATAAAGACAGTTGAAAAATGGAGCTCAGGGGCACTGCCATTCACAAACATGTTGAGTTATAAATCATAACTCTCGTCCACAAATATATTGTGGGAAGGCAACGAAGAGGATTTGAAAGCAAGGCAGAATTGCAGGAAACAGGTTTCAGGAGGTAGATTAGAATCAGCTTTAAAGCACATGAAAACCGGCAAAACGTCGACAATGATGCCCTTGGCCAAAAAGGGCGTATGCGTTTTTTCCTGAATATATTCAGGAAAAAACGCATACGCCCTTTTTGGCCAACCAAGCAACCTGGGAAGGCTAATCAGCGCTACAAAGAAGTCTCTCTTCGCATCGGTCAAAAGGGCCATGCTGCAAAAAGTATCAAAACCAGAAATGCAGGACAGGCCATGGAGAAATGGCAGCCTTGCTACGCTGATCGGCGGGATGTAAATTGCCAACAGCCACACTGGAGAAGTGTACGGTGTGTCCTGAAACATCGAAAAAACACAGCTTAGGGAGCATAGGGCACGTCCACTCATGGGCGTATAAATTGGGAAAACTAAAAATCAGCAAGACACAGGCACCCCAAAGTTTAGGGCTGCTCTGTTGACAAGAACCTCCACTTCATGACACCTTAAGTATCCCAGGAAAGAGAAAAATGGATAAAGAAGTTGTGGCCCTTATGTACAATGGAATATCACTCAGACATGAAATCAATGTCATAAGGCTAGTAGAAGCAAGATGAGTGGATTTAGGTACGACGATTCTAAGTGAAATAAGTCACACAGGAAAAGACACTTATCATAAGCTATCACTTATAGAGGGAATGTAAAAACAGCTACACTTGAACTGAATTACAAAAGAGAACAGAGTCACACGTTTAGAAAACACACTATGGCTGCTTAACGGGAAAGGTGAGGTGGGGTGATGCATAAAACAAGGGTTTCAAATTCGCTCAGATACCGTTCCATACACCCAATATGTAATAGACAAGACCTACTCCTTGCTCAGTGAACTGGACTCAACACCCCCTATTCACCGCACAAGAATATATGTGACTAGTAAGAATCTTAAAACCTATGTATTGATATCTGTCTGGAAGTGAGTCAAGTGGGTGTAAAGCCGCATAAACACAGCCATGAAAAGCAGCTAAACCCCATTATAAAAATAAATTACTTTTAAAAACCCGTAAAACAAAGACAGTGAAAGAGAGAAATTCTTACAAAATTCATTCAGAGGCTGTGATGCAACCTGGATTGACCATATCTAGACCCACAGCTGGATGAGACATAATGGTGGACACTCTTGGGGTTGAGAGGTTGGGTGAGGTTGGGTGAGCAAACGCAGACCCTTTAAAGTAATACTTCCTGGTACCCATCCCATGGGTCCCAAATCTCCAGGTTCAAGGGCATCTTCCTACATCGAAAACATGCATGAGAAACCCAGAAGATGGTACACCGTGTGATTTTGAAAGGTTTCTAATACGCACCTCATTTCTCATCTCCTTGTGCTCGGGTTCGCCATTCCAGCTACTTTACTAGCAATCTCCCTACTTGGAGAATCAGCACCTTTAAGCTCCTGTTCCCTACAGGTTGCAATTTGTCCTGAGGATGAACGGGAAGAGGGGCAACCAATGAGAGACTAGACCTAGGTGTTGGGACAGGCACAGGTCACTCTATTTTCCCATCAGGAAGAAGAATTATCCACAGGCTCAGCCTGCCGCCAGGAACCAGAATAGGGCCTTAGGCAATCCCGTGTTTTTGCGGCCAGCACCCAAAAAAGACAGTTGAAAAATGGAGCTCAGGGGCACTGCCATTCACAAACCTGCTGATTTATAAATGATAACTCTCGTCCACAAATATATTGTGGGAAGGCAACGAAGAGGATTTGAAAGCAAGGCAGAATTGCAGGAAACAGGTTTCAGGAGGTAGATTCGAATCGCCTTTAAAGCACATGAAAAGTGGCAAAACGTCGACAATGATGCCCTTGACCAAACAGGGCGTATGCGTTTTTTCCTGAATATATTCAGGAAAAAACGCATACGCCCTGTTTGGCCAACCAAGCAACCTGGAAAGGCTAATCAGCGCTACAAAGAAGTCTCGCTTCCCATCGGTCAAAAGGGCCATGCTGCAAAAAGTGTCAAAACCAGAAATGCAGGACAGGCCATGGAGAAATGGCAGCCTTGCTACGCTGATGGGCGGGATGTAAATTGCCAACAGCCACTCTGGAGAAGTGTACGGTGTGTCCTGAAACATCGAAAAAACACAGCTTAGGGAGCATAGGGCACGTCCACTCATGGGCGTATAAATTTGGAAAACTAAAAATCAGCAAGACACAGGCACCCCAAAGTTTAGGGCTGCTCTGTTGACAAGAACCTCCACTTCATGACACCTTAAATATCCCAGGAAAGAGAAAAATGGAGAAAGAAGTTGTGGCCCTTATGTACAATGGAATATCACTCAGACATGAAATCAATGTCATAAGGCTAGTAGAAGCAAGATGAGTGGATTTAGGTACGACGATTCTAAGTGAAATAAGTCACACAGGAAAAGACACTTATCATAAGCTATCACTTATAGAGGGAATGTAAAAACCGCTACACTTGAACTGAATTACAAAAGAGAACAGAGTCACACGTTTAGAAAACACACTATGGCTGCTTAACGGGAAAGGTGAGGTGGGGTGATGCATAAAACAAGGGTTTCAAATTCGCTCAGATACCGTTCCATACACCCAATATGTAATAGACAAGACCTACTCCTTGCTCAGTGAACTGGACTCAACACCCCCTATTCACCGTACAAGAATATATGTGACTAGTAAGAATCTTAAAACCTATGTATTGATATCTGTCTGGAAGTGAGTCAAGTGGGTGTAAAGCCGCATAAACACAGCAGTGAAAAGCAGCTAAACCCCATTATAAAAATAAATTACTTTTAAAAACCCGTAAAACAAAGACAGTGAAAGAGAGAGAAATTCTTACAAAATTCGTTCAGAGGCTGTGATGCAAGCTGGATTGACCATATCTAGACCCACAGCTGGATGAGACATAAGGGTGGACACTCTTGGGGTTGAGAGGTTGGGTGAGGTTGGGTGAGCAAACGCAGACCCTTTAAAGTAATACTGCCTGATACCCATCCCATGGGTTCCAAGTCTCCAGGTTCAAGGGCATCTTCCTACATCGAAAACATGCATGAGAAACCCAGAAGATGGTACACCGTGTGATTTTGAAAGGTTTCTAATACGCACCTCATTTCTCATCTCCTTGTGCTCGGGTTCGCCATTCCAGCTACTTTACTAGCAATCTCCCTACTTGGAGAATCAGCACCTTTAACCTCCTGTACCCTACAGGTTGCAATTTGTCCTGAGGATGAACGGGAAGAGGGGCAACCAATGAGAGACTAGATCTAGGTTTTGGGACAGGCACAGGTCACTCTATTTTCCCATCAGGAAGAAGAATTAACCACAGGCTCAGCCTGTCCCCCGGAACCAGAATAGGGCCTGAGACAATCCCGTGCTTTTGCGGCCATCTCCCAAAAAAGACAGTTGAAAAATGGAGCTCAGGGGCACTGCCATTCACAAACCTGCTGAGTTATAAATGATAACTCTCGTCCACAAATATATTGAGGGAAGGCAACGAAGAGGATTTGAAAGCAAGGCAGAATTGCAGGAAACAGATTTCAGGAGGTAGATTCGAATCGCCTTTAAAGCACAAGAAAAGTGGCAAAACTTCGACAATGATGCCCTTGGCCAAACAGGGCGTATGCGTTTTTTCCTGAATATATTCAGGAAAAAACGCATACGCCCTGTTTGGCCAACCAAGCAACCTGGAAAGGCTAATCAGCGCTACAAAGAAGTCTCGCTTCCCATCGGTCAAAAGGGCCATGCTGCAAAAAGTGTCAAAACCAGAAATGCAGGACAGGCCATGGAGAAATGGCAGCCTTGCTACGCTGATGGGAGGGATGTAAATTGCCAACAGCCACTCTGGAGAAGTGTACGGTGTGTCCTGAAACATCGAAAAAACACAGCTTAGGGAGCATAGGGCACGTCCACTCATGGGCGTATAAATTGGGAAAACTAAAAATCAGCAAGACACAGGCACCCCAAAGTTTAGGGCTGCTCTGTTGACAAGAACCTCCACTTCATGACACCTTAAATATCCCAGGAAAGAGAAAAATGGATAAAGAAGTTGAGGTCCTTATGTACAATGGAATATCACTCAGACATGAAATCAATGTCATAAGGCTAGTGGAAGCAAGATGAGTGGATTTAGGTACGACGAATCTAAGTGAAATAAGTCACACAGAAAAAGACACTTTTCATAAGCTATCACTTATAGAGGGAATGTAAAAACCGCTACACTTGAACTGAATTACAAAACAGAACAGAGTCACACGTTTAGAAAACACACTATGGCTGCTTAACGGGAAAGGTGAGGTGGGGTGATGCATAAAACAAGGGTTTCAAATTCGCTCAGATACCGTTCCATACACCCAATATGTAATAGACAAGACCTACTCCTTGCTCAGTGAACTGGACTCAACACCCCCTATTCACCGCACAAGAATATATGTGACTAGTAAGAATCTTAAAACCTATGTATTGATATCTGTCTGGAAGTGAGTCAAGTGGGTGTAAAGCCGCATAAACACAGCCGTGAAAAGCAGCTAAACCCCATTATAAAAATAAATTACTTTTAAAAACCCGTAAAACAAAGACAGTGAAAGAGAGAGAAATTCTTACAAAATTCGTTCAGAGGCTGTGATGCAACCTGGATTGACCATATCTAGACCCACAGCTGGATGAGACATAAGGGTGGACACTCTTGGGGCTGAAAGTTTGGGTGAGGTTGGGTGAGCAAACGCAGACCCTTTAAAGTAATACTGCCTGGTACCCATCCCATGGGTCCCAAATCTCCAGGTTCAAGGGCATCTTCCTACATCGAAAACATGCATGAGAAACCCAGAAGATGGTACACCGTGTGATTTTGAAAGGTTTCTAATACGCACCTCATTTCTCATCTCCTTGTGCTCGGGTTCGCCTTTCCAGCTACTTTACTAGCAATCTCCCTACTTGGAGAATCAGCACCTTTAAGCTCCTGTTGCCTACAGGTTGCAATTTGTACTGAGGATGAACGGGAAGAGGGGCAACCAATGAGAGACTAGATCTATGTGTTGGGACAGACACAGGTCACACTATTTTCCCATCAGGAAGCAGAATTAACCACAGGCTCAGCCTGCCGCCCAGAAGCAGAATAGGGCCTGAGGCAATCCCGCACTTTTGCGGCCAGCTCTCAAAAAAGCGTGTGGAAAAATGGAGCTCAGGGACACTGCAATTCACAAACCCGCATAGTTATAAATGATAACTCTCATCCACAGATATATTGAGGGAAGGCAACGAAGAGGATTTGAAAGCAAGGCAGAATTGCAGGAAACAGGTTTCAGGAGGTAGATTCGAATCGCCTTTAAAGCACATGAAAAGTGGCAAAACGTCGACAATGATGACCTTGGCCAAACAGGGCGTATGCGTTTTTTCCTGAATATATTCAGGTAAAAACGCATACGCCCTGTTTGGCCAACCAAGCAACCTGGAAAGGCTAATCAGCGCTACAAAGAAGTCTCGCTTCCCATCGGTCAAAAGGGCCATGCTGCAAAAATTTTCAAAACCAGAAATGCAGGACAGGCCATGGAGAAATGGCAGCCTTGCTACGGTGATGGGCGGGATGTAAATTGCCAACAGCCACTCTGGAGAAGTGTACGGTGTGTCCTGAAACATCGAAAAAACACAGCTTAGGGAGCATAGGGCACGTCCACTCATGGGCGTATAAATTGGAAAAACTAAAAATCAGCAAGACACAGTCACCGCAAAGTTTAGGGCTGCTCTGTTGACAAGAACCTCCACGTCATGACACCTTAAATATCCCAGGAAAGAGAAAAATGGATAAAGAAGTTGTGGTCCTTATGTACAATGGAATATCACTCAGACATGAAATCAATGTCATAAGGCTAGTAGAAACAAGATGAGTGGATTTAGGTACGACGAATCTAAGTGAAATAAGTCATACAGAAAAAGACACTTTTCATAAGCTATCACTTATAGAGGGAATGTAAAAACCGCTACAGTTGAACTGAATTACAAAACAGAACAGAGTCACAAGTTTAGAAAGCACACTATGGCTGCTTAACGGGAAAGGTGAGGTGGGGTGATGCATAAAACAAGGGTTTCAAATTTGCTCAGATACCGTTCCATACACCCAATATGTAAAAGACAAGACCTACTCCTTGCTCAGTGAACTGGACTCAACACCCCCTATTCACCGCACAAGAATATATGTGACTAGTAAGAATCTTAAAACCTATGTATTGATATCTATCTGGAAGTGAGTCAATTGGGTGTAAAGCCGCATAAACACAGCCATGAAAAGCAGCTAAACCCCATTATAAAAATAAATTACTTTTAAAAACCCGTAAAACAAAGACAGTGAAAGAGAGAAATTCTTACAAAATTCGTTCAGGGGCTGTGATGGAACCTGGATTGACCATATCTAGACCCACAGCTGGATGAGACATAAGTGTGGACACTCTTGGGGTTGAGAGTTTGGGTGAGGTTGGGTGAGCAAACGCAGACCCTTTAAAGTAATACTGCCTGCTACCCATCCCATGGGTCCCAAATCTCCAGCTTCAAGGGCATCTTCCTACATCGAAAACATGCATGAGAAACCCAGAAGATGGTACACCGTGTGATTTTGAAAGGTTTCTAATACGCACCTCATTTCTCATCTCCTTGTGCTCGGGTTCGCCTTTCCAGCTACTTTACTAGCAATCTTCCCACTTGGAGAATCAGCACCTTTAAGCTCCTGTTCCCTACAGGTTGCAATTTGTCCTGAGGATGAACGGGAAGAGGGGCAACCAATGAGAGACTAGATCTAGGTGTTGGGACAGGCACAGGTCACTCTATTTTCCCATCAGGAAGAAGAATTATCCACAGGCTCAGCCTGCCGCCAGGAACCAGAATAGTGCCTGAGGCAATCCCGTGTTTTTGCGGCCAGCACCCAAAAAAGACTGTTGAAAAATGGAGCTCAGGGGCACTGCCATTCACAAACCTGCTGATTTATAAATGATAACTCTCATCCACAGATATATTGAGGGAAGGCAACGAAGAGGATTTGAAAGCAAGTCAGAATTGCAGGAAACAGGTTTCAGGAGGTAGATTCGAATCGCCTTTAAAGCACATGAAAAGCGGCAAAACGTCGACAATGATGCCCTTGGCCAAAAAGGGCGTATGCGTTTTTTCCTGAATATATTCAGGAAAAAACGCATACGCCCTTTTTGGCCAACCAAGCAACCTGGAAAGGCAAATCAGCGCTACAAAGAAGTCTCGCTTCCCATCGGTCAAAAGGGCCATGCTGCAAAACGTGTCAAAACCAGAAATGCAGGACAGGCCATGGAGAAATGGCAGCCTTGCTACGCTGATGCGCGGGATGTAAATTGCCAACAGCCACTCTGGAGAAGTGTACGGTGTGTCCTGAAACATCGAAAAACCATAGCTTAGGGAGCATAGGGCACGTCCACTCATGGGCGTATAAATTGGGAAAACTAAAAATCAGCAAGACACAGGCACCCCAAAGTTTATGGCTGCTCTGTTGACAAGAACCTCCACTTCATGACACCTTAAATATCCCAGGAAAGAGAAAAATGGATAAAGAAGTTGTGGTCCTTATGTACAATGGAATATCACTCAGACATGAAATCAATGTCATAAGGCTAGTAGAAGCAAGATGAGTGGATTTAGGTACGACGATTCTAAGTGAAATAAGTCACACAGGAAAAGACACTTATCATAAGCTATCACTTATACAGGGAATGTAAAAACTGCTACACTTGAACTGAATTACAAAAGAGAACAGAGTCACACGTTTAGAAAACACACTATGGCTGCTTAACGGGAAAGGTGAGGTGGGGCGATGCATAAAACAAGGGTTTCAAATTAGCTCAGATACCGTTCCATACACCCAATATGAAATAGACAAGACCTACTCCTTGCTCAGTGAACTGGACACAACACCCCCTATTCACCGCACAAGAATATATGTGACTAGTAAGAATCTTAAAACCTATGTATTGATATCTGTCTGGAAGTGAGTCAAGTGGGTGTAAAGCCGCATAAACACAGCCGGGAAAAGCAGCTAAACCCCATTATAAAAATAAATTACTTTTAAAAACCCGTAAAACAAAGACAGTGAAAGACAGAGAAATTCTTACAAAATTCGTTCAGAGGCTGTGATGCAACCTGGATTGACCATATCTAGACACACAGCTGGATGAGACATAAGGGTGGACACTCTTGGGGCTGAAATGTTGGGTGAGGTTGGGTGAGCAGACGCAGACCCTTTAAAGTAATACTGCCTGGTACCCATCCCATGGGTCCCAAATCTCCAGGTTCAAGGGCATCTTCCTACATCGAAAACATGCATGAGAAACCCAGAAGATGGTACACCGTGTAATTTTGAAAGGTTTCTAATACGCACCTCATTTCTCATCTCCTTGTGTTCGGGTTCGCCTTTCCAGCTACTTTACTAGCAATCTCCCTACTTGGAGAATCAGCACCTTTAAGCTCCTGTTCCCTACAGGTTGCAATTTGTCCTGAGGATGAACGGGAAGAGGGGCAACCAATGAGAGACTAGATCTAGGTGTTGGGACAGGCACAGGTCACTCTATTTTCCCATCAGGAAGAAGAATTAACCACAGGCTCAGCCTGCCGCCCAGAAGCAGAATAGGGCCTGAGGCAATCCCGCGCTTTTGCGGCCAGCTCCCAAAAAAGCGAGTTGAAAAATGGATCTCAGGGACACTGCAATTCACAAACACACAGAGTTATAAATGATAACTCTCATCCACAGATATATTGAGGGAAGGCAACGAAGAGGATTTGAAAGCAAGGCAGAATTGCAGGAAACAGATTTCAGGAGGTAGATTCGAATCGCCTTTAAAGCACATGAAAAGCGGCAAAACGTCGACAATGATGCCCTTGGCCAAAAAGGGCGTATGCGTTTTTTCCTGAATATATTCAGGAAAAAACGCATACGCCCTTTTTGGCCAACCAAGCAACCTGGAAAGGCAAATCAGCGCTACATAGAAGTCTCGCTTCCCATCGGTCAAAAGGGTCATGCTGCAAAAAGTGTCAAAACCAGAAATACAGGACAGGCCATGGAGAAATGGCAGCCTTTCTACGCTGATGGGCGGGATGTAAATTGCCAACAGCCACTCTGGAGAAGTGTACGGTGTGGCCTGAAACATCGAAAAAACACAGCTTAGGGAGCATAGGGCACGTCCACTCATGGGCGTATAAATTGGGAAAACTAAAAATCAGCAAGACAGAGGCACCCCAAAGATTAGGGCTGCTCTGTTGACAAGAACCTCCACTTCATGACACCTTAAATATCCCAGGAAAGAGAAAAATGGATAAAGAAGTTGAGGTCCTTATGTACAATGGAATATCACTCAGACATGAAATCAATGTCATAAGGCTAGTAGAAGCAAGATAAGTGGATTTAGGTACGACGATTCTAAGTGAAATAAGTCACAGAGGCAAAGACACTTATCATAATCTATCACTTATAGAGGGAATGTAAAAACCGCTACACTTGAACTGAATTACAAAAGAGAACAGAGTCACACGTTTAGAAAACAAACTATGGCTGCTTAACGGGAAAGGTGAGGTGGGGCGATGCATAAAACAAGGGTTTCAAATTCGCTCAGATACCGTTCCATACACCCAATATGTAATAGACAAGACCTACTCCTTGCTCAGTGAACTGGACTCAACACCCCCTATTCACCGCACAAGAATATATGTGACTAGTAAGAATCTTAAAACCTATGTATTGATATCTGTCTGGAAGTGAGTCAAGTGGGTGTAAAGCCGCATAAACACAGCCGGGAAAAGCAGCTAAACCCCATTATAAAAATAAATTACTTTTAAAAACCCGTAAAACAAAGACAGTGAAAGACAGAGAAATTCTTACAAAATTCGTTCAGAGGCTGTGATGCAACCTGGATTGACCATATCTAGACACACAGCTGGATGAGACATAAGGGTGGACACTCTTGGGGCTGAAAGGTTGGGTGAGGTTGGGTGAGCAAACGCAGACCCTTTAAAGTAATACTGCCTGGTACCCATCCCATGGGTCCCAAATCTCCAGGTTCAAGTGCATCTTCCTACATCGAAAACACGCATCAGAAACCCAGAAGATGGTACACCGTGTGATTTTGAAAGGTTTCTAATACGCACCTCATTTCTCATCTCCTTGTGCTCGGGTTCGCCATTCCAGCTACTTTACTAGCAATCTCCCTACTTGGAGAATCAGCACGTTTAACCTCCTTTTCCCTACAGGTTGCAATTTGTCCTGAGGATGAACGGGAAGAGGGGCAACCAATGAGAGACTAGATCTAGGTGTTGGGACAGGCACAGGACACTCTATATTCCCATCAGGAAGAAGAATTAACCACAGGCTCAGCCTGCCGCCCAGAAGCAGAATAGGGCCTGAGGCAATCCCGCGCTTTTGCGGCCAGCTCCCAAAAAAGTGAGTTGAAAAATGGAGCTCAGGGACACTGCAATTCACAAACCCGCAGAGTTATAAATGATAACTCTCATCCACAGATATATTGAGGGAAGGCAACGAAGAGGATTTGAAAGCAAGGCAGAATTGCAGGAAACAGATTTCAGGAGGTAGATTCGAATCGCCTTTAAAGCACATGAAAAGCGGCAAAACGTCGAAAATGATGCCCTTGGCCAAAAAGGGAGTATGCAATTTTCCTGAATATATTCAGGAAAAAACGCATACGCCCTGTTTGGCCAACCAAGCAACCTGGAAAGGCAAATCAGCGCTACAAAGAAGTCTCGCTTCCCATCGGTCAAAAGGGCCATGCTGCAAAAAGTGTCAAAACCAGAAATGCAGCACAGGCCATGGAGAAATGGCAGCCTTGCTACGCTGATGGGCGGGATGTAAATTGCCAACAGCCACTCTGGAGAAGTGTACGGTGTGTCCTGAAACATCGAAAAAACACAGCTTAGGGAGCATAGGGCACGTCCACTCATGGGCGTATAAATTGGGAAAACTAAAAATCAGCAAGACACAGGCACCCCAAAGTTTAGGGCTGCTCTGTTGACAAGAACCTCCACTTCATGACACCTTAAATATCCCAGGAAAGAGAAAAATGGATAAAGAAGTTGAGGTCCTTATGTACAATGGAATATCACTCAGACATGAAATCAATGTCATAAGGCTAGTGGAAGCAAGATGACTGGATTTAGGTACGACGATTCTAAGTGAAATAAGTCACACAGAAAAAGACACTTATCATAAGCTATCACTTATAGAGGGAATGTAAAAACCGCTACACTTGAACTGAATTACAAAACAGAACAGAGTCACACGTTTAGAAAACACACTATGGCTGCTTAACGGGAAAGGTGAGGTGGGGTGATGCATAAAACAAGGGTTTCAAATTCGCTCAGATACCGTTCCATACACCCAATATGTAATAGACAAGACCTACTCCTTGCTCAGTGAACTGGACTCAACACCCCCTATTCACCGCACAAGAATATATGTGACTAGTAAGAATCTTAAAACCTATGTATTGATATCTGTCCGGAAGTGAGTCAAGTGGGTGTAAAGCCGCATAAACACAGCCGTGAAAAGCAGATAAACCCCATTATAAAAATAAATTACTTTTAAAAACCCGTAAAACAAAGACAGTGAAAGAGAGAGAAATTCTTACAAAATTCGTTCAGAGGCTGTGATTCAACCTGGATTGACCATATCTAGACCCACAGCTGGATGAGACATAAGGGTGGACACTCTTGGGGCTGAAAGGTTGGGTGAGGTTGGGTGAGCAAACGCAGACCCTTTAAAGTAATACTGCCTGGTACCCATCCCATGGGTCCCAAATCTCCAGGTTCAAGGGCATCTTCCTACATCGAAAACATGCATGAGAAACCCAGAAGATGGTACACCGTGTGATTTTGAAAGGTTTCTAATACGCACCTCATTTCTCATCTCCTTGTGCTCGGGTTCGCCTTTGCAGCTACTTTACTAGCAATCTCCCTACTTGGAGAATCAGCACCTTTAAGCTCCTGTTGCCTACAGGTTGCAATTTGTCCTGAGGATGAACGGGAAGAGGGGAAACCAATGAGAGACTAGATCTATGTGTTGGGACAGACACAGGTCACACTATTTTCCCATCAGGAAGAAGAATTAACCACAGGCTCAGCCTGCCGCCCAGAAGCAGAATAGGGCCTGAGGCAATCCCGCACTTTTGCGGCCAGCTCTCAAAAAAGCGTGTTGAAAAATGGAGCTCAGGGACACTGCAATTCACAAACCCGCAGAGTTATAAATGATAACTCTCATCCACAGATATATTGAGGGAAGGCAACGAAGAGGATTTGAAAGCAAGGCAGAATTGCAGGAAACAGGTTTCAGGAGGTAGATTCGAATCGCCTTTAAAGCACATGAAAAGTGGCAAAACGTCGACAATGATGCCCTTGGCCAAACAGGGCGTATGCGTTTTTTCCTGAATATATTCAGGAAAAAACGCATATGCCCTGTTTGGCCAACCAAGCAACCTGGAAAGGCTAATCAGCGCTACAAAGAAGTCTCGCTTCCCATCGGTCAAAAGGGCCATGCTGCAAAAATTTTCAAAACCAGAAATGCAGGACAGGCCATGGAGAAATGGCAGCCTTGCTACGGTGATGGGCGGGATGTAAATTGCCAACAGCCACTCTGGAGAAGTGTACGGTGTGTCCTGAAACATCGAAAAAACACAGCTTAGGGAGCATAGGGCACGTCCACTCATGGGCGTATAAATTGGAAAAACTAAAAATCAGCAAGACACAGGCACCGCAAAGTTTAGGGCTGCTCTGTTGACAAGAACCTCCACGTCATGACACCTTAAATATCCCAGGAAAGAGAAAAATGGATAAAGAATTTGTGGTCCTTATGTACAATGGAATATCACTCAGACATGAAATAAATGTCATAAGGCTAGTAGAAGCAAGATGAGTGGATTTAGGTACGAAGAATCTAAGTGAAATAAGTCACACAGAAAAAGACACTTTTCATAAGCTATCACTTATAGAGGGAATGTAAAAACCGCTACAGTTGAACTGAATTACAAAACAGAACAGAGTCACACGTTTAGAAAACACACTATGGCTGCTTAACGGGAAAGGTGAGGTGGGGTGATGCATAAAACAAGGGTTTCAAATTTGCTCAGATACCGTTCCATACACCCAATATGTAATAGACAAGACCTACTCCTTGCTCAGTGAACTGGACTCAACACCCCCTATTCACCACACAAGAATATATGTGACTAGTAAGAATCTTAAAACCTATGTATTGATATCTGTCTGGAAGTGAGTCAAGTGGGTGTAAAGCCGCATAAACACAGCCATGAAAAGCAGCTAAACCCCATTATAAAAATAAATTACTTTTAAAAACCCGTAAAACAAAGACAGTGAAAGAGAGAAATTCTTACAAAATCCGTTCAGGGGCTGTGATGCAAACTGGATTGACCATATCTAGACCCACAGCTGGATGAGACATAAGGGTGGACACTCTTGGGGTTGAGAGGTTGGGTGAGGTTGGGTGAGCAAACGCAGACCCTTTAAAGTAATACTGCCTGCTACCCATCCCATGGGTCCCAAATCTCCAGCTTCAAGGGCATCTTCCTACATCGAAAACATGCATGAGAAACCCAGAAGATGGTACACCGTGTGATTTTGAAAGGTTTCTAATACGCACCTCATTTCTCATCTCCTTGTGCTCAGGTTCGCCTTTCCAGCTACTTTACTAGCAATCTCCCCACTTGGAGAATCAGCACCTTTAAGCTCCTGTTCCCTACAGGTTGCAATTTGTCCTGAGGATGAACGGGAAGAGGGGCAACCAATGAGAGACTAGATCTAGGTTTTGGGACAGGCACAGGTCACTCTATTTTCCCATCAGGAAGAAGAATTAACCACAGGCTCAGCCTGTCCTCCGGAACCAGAATAGGGCCTGAGGCAATCCCGTGCTTTTGCGGCCAGCTCCCAATAAAGACAGTTGAAAAATGGAGCTCAGGGGCACTGCCATTCACAAACCTGCTGAGTTATAAATGATAACTCTCGTCCACAAATATATTGTGGGAAGGCAACGAAGAGGATTTGAAAGCAAGGCAGAATTGCAGGAAACAGGTTTCAGGAGGTAGATTCGAATCGGCTTTAAAGCACATGAAAAGCGGCAAAACGTCGACAATGATGCCCTTGGCCAAAAAGGGCGTATGCGTTTTTTCCTGAATATATTCAGGAAAAAACGCATACGCCCTTTTTGGCCAACCAAGCAACCTGGAAAGGCTAATCAGCGCTACAAAGAAGTCTCTCTTCCCATCGGTCAAAAGGGCCATGCTGCAAAAAGTATCAAAACCAGAAATGCAGGACAGGCCATGGAGAAATGGCAGCCTTGCTACGCTGATGGGCGGGATGTAAATTGCCAACAGCCACTCTGGAGAAGTGTACGGTGTGTCCTGAAACATCGAAAAAACACAGCTTAGGGAGCATAGGGCACGTCCACTCATGGGCGTATAAATTGGGAAAACTAAAAATCAGCAAGACACAGGCACCCCAAAGTTTAGGGCTGCTCTGTTGACAAGAACCTCCACTTCATGACACCTTAAGTATCCCAGGAAAGAGAAAAATGGATAAAGAAGTTGTGGCCCTTATGTACAATGGAATATCACTCAGACATGAAATCAATGTCATAAGGCTAGTAGAAGCAAGATGAGTGGATTTAGGTACGACGATTCTAAGTGAAATAAGTCACACAGGAAAAGACACTTATCATAAGCTCTCACTTATAGAGGGAATGTAAAAACCGCTACAGTTGAACTGAATTACAAAAGAGAACAGAGTCACACGTTTAGAAAACACACTATGGCTGCTTAACGGGAAAGGTGAGGTGGGGTGATGCATAAAACAAGGGTTTCAAATTCGCTCAGATACCGTTCCATACACCCAATATGTAATAGACAAGACCTACTCCTTGCTCAGTGAACTGGACTCAACACCCCCTATTCATCGCACAAGAATATATGTGACTAGTAAGAATCTTAAAACCTATGTATTGATATCTGTCTGGAAGTGAGTCAAGTGGGTGTAAAGCCGCATAAACACAGCCATGAAAAGCAGCTAAACCCCATTATAAAAATAAATTACTTTTAAAAACCCGTAAAACAAAGACAGTGAAAGAGAGAAATTCTTACAAAATTCGTTCAGAGGCTGTGATGCAACCTGGATTGACCATATCTAGACCCACAGCTGGATGAGACATAATGGTGGACACTCTTGGGGTTGAGAGGTTGGGTGAGGTTGGGTGAGCAAACGCAGACCCTTTAAAGTAATACTTACTGGTACCCATCCAATGGGTCCCAAATCTCCAGGTTCAAGGGCATCTTCCTACATCGAAAACATGCATGAGAAACCCAGAAGATGGTACACCGTGTGATTTTGAAAGGTTTCTAATACGCACCTCATTTCTCATCTCCTTGTGCTCGGGTTCGCCATTCCAACTACTTTACTAGCAATCTCCCTACTTGGAGAATCAGCACCTTTAAGCTCCTGTTCCCTACAGGTTGCAATTTGTCCTGAGGATGAACGGGAAGAGGGGCAACCAATGAGAGACTAGATCTAGGTGTTGGGACAGGCACAGGTCACTCTATTTTCCCATCAGGAAGAAGAATTATCCACAGGCTCAGCCTGCCGCCAGGAACCAGAATAGGGCCTGAGGCAATCCCGTGTTTTTGCGGCCAGCACCCAAAAAAGACAGTTGAAAAATGGAGCTCAGGGGCACTGCCATTCACAAACTTGCTGATTTATAAATGATAACTATCGTCCAAAAATATATTGTGGGAAGGCAACGAAGAGGATTTGAAAGCAAGGCAGAATTGCAGGAAACAGATTTCAGGAGGTAGATACGAATCGCCTTTAAAGCACATGAAAAGCGGCAAAACGTCGACAATGATGCCCTTGGCCAAAAAGGGCGTATGCGTTTTTTCCTGAATATATTCAGGAAAAAACGCATACGCCCTGTTTGGCCAACCAAGCAACCTGGAAAAGCTAATCAGCGCTATAAAGAAGTCTCGCTTCCCATTGGTCAAAAGGGCCATGCTACAAAAAGTGTCAAAACCAGAAATGCAGGACAGGCCATGGAGAAATGGCAGCCTTGCTACGCTGATGGGCGGGATGTAAATTGCCAACAGCCACTCTGGAGAAGTGTACGGTGTGTTTCGAAACATCGAAAAAACACAGCTTAGGGAGCATAGGGCACGTCCACTCATGGGCATATAAATTGGGAAAACTACAAATCAGCAAGACAGGCACCCCAAAGTTTAGGGCTGCTCTGTTGACAAGAACCTCCACTTCATGACACCTTAAATATCCCAGGAAAGAGAAAAATGGATAAAGAAGTTGAGGTCCTTATGTACAATGGAATATCACTCAGACATGAAATCAATGTCATAAGGCTAGTAGAAGCAAGATGAGTGGATTTAGGTACCACGATTCTAAGTGAAATAAGTCACACAGAAAAAGACACTTATCATAAGCTATCACTTATAGAGGGAATGTAAAAACCGCTACACTTGAACTGAATTACAAAAGAGAAAAGAGTCACACGTTTAGAAAACACACTATGGCTGCTTAACGGGAAAGGTGAGGTGGGGTGATGCATAAAACAAGGGTTTCAAATTCGCTCAGATACAGTTCCATACACCCAATATGTAATAGACAAGACCTACTCCTTGCTCAGTGAACTGGACTCAACACCCCCTATTCACCGTACAAGAATATATGTGACTAGTAAGAATCTTAAAACCTATGTATTGATATCTGTCTGGAAGTGAGTCAAGTGGGTGTAAAGCCGCATAAACACAGCCGTGAAAAGCAGCTAAACCCCATTATAAAAATAAATTACTTTTAAAAACCCGTAAAACAAAGACAGTGAAAGAGAGAGAAATTCTTACAAAATTCGTTCAGAGGCTGTGATGCAACCTGGATTGACCATATCTAGACCAACAGCTGTATGAGACATAAGGGTGGACACTCTTGGGGCTGAAAGGTTGTCTGAGGTTGGGTGAGCAAACACAGACCCTTTAAAGAAATACTGCCTGGTACCCATCCCATGGGTCCCAAATCTCCAGGTTCAAGTGCATCTTCCTACATCGAAAACACGCATCAGAAACCCAGAAGATGGTACACCGTGTGATTTTGAAAGGTTTCTAATACGCACCTCATTTCTCATCTCCTTGTGCTCGGGTTCGCCATTCCAGCTACTTTACTAGCAATCTCCCTACTTGGAGAATCAGCACGTTTAACCTCCTTTTCCCTACAGGTTGCAATTTGTCCTGAGGATGAACGGGAAGAGGGGCAACCAATGAGAGACTAGATCTAGGTGTTGGGACAGGCACAGGTCACTCTATATTCCCATCAGGAAGAAGAATTAACCACAGGCTCAGCCTGCCGCCCAGAAGCAGAATAGGGCCTGAGGCAATCCCGCGCTTTTGCGGCCAGCTCCCAAAAAAGTGAGTTGAAAAATGGAGCTCAGGGACACTGCAATTCACAAACCCGCAGAGTTATAAATGATAACTCTCGTCCACAAATATATTGTGGGAAGGCAACGAAGAGGATTTGAAAGCAAGGCAGAATTGCAGGAAACAGATTTCAGGAGGTAGATTCGAATCGCCTTTAAAGCACATGAAAAGCGGCAAAACGTCGAAAATGATGCCCTTGGCCAAAAAGGGAGTATGCATTTTTTCCTGAATATATTCAGGAAAAAACGCATACGCACTGTTTGGCCAACCAAGCAACCTGGAAAGGCAAATCAGCGCTACAAAGAAGTCTCGCTTCCCATCGGTCAAAAGGGCCATGGTGCAAAAAGTGTCAAAACCAGAAATGCAGGACAGGCCATGGAGAAATGGCAGCCTTGCTACGCTGATGGGCGGGATGTAAATTGCCAACAGCCACTCTGGAGAAGTGTACGGTGTGTCCTGAAACATCGAAAAAACACAGCTTAGGGAGCATAGGGCACGTCCACTCATGGGCGTATAAATTGGAAAAAACTAAAAATCAGCAAGACACAGGCACCGCAAAGTTTAGGGCTGCTCTGTTGACAAGAACCTCCACGTCATGACACCTTAAATATCCCAGGAAAGAGAAAAATGGATAAAGAATTTGTGGTCCTTATGTACAATGGAATATCACTCAGACATGAAATAAATGTCATAAGGCTAGTAGAAGCAAGATGAGTGGATTTAGGTACGAAGAATCTAAGTGAAATAAGTCACACAGAAAAAGACACTTTTCATAAGCTATCACTTATAGAGGGAATGTAAAAACCGCTACAGTTGAACTGAATTACAAAACAGAACAGAGTCACACGTTTAGAAAACACACTATGGCTGCTTAACGGGAAAGGTGAGGTGGGGTGATGCATAAAACAAGGGTTTCAAATTCGCTCAGATACCGTTCCATACACCCAATATGTAATAGACAAGACCTACTCCTTGCTCAGTGAACTGGACTCAACACCCCCTATTCACCGCACAAGAATATATGTGACTAGTAAGAATCTTAAAACCTATGTATTGATATCTGTCTGGAAGTGAGTCAAGTGGGTGTAAAGCCGCATAAACACAGCCATGAAAAGCAGCTAAACCCCATTATAAAAATAAATTACTTTTAAAAACCCGTAAAACAAAGACAGTGAAAGAGAGAAATTCTTACAAAATTCGTTCAGGGGCTGTGATGCAACCTGGATTGACCATATCTAGACCCACAGCTGGATGAGACATAAGGGTGGACACTCTTGGGGTTGAGAGGTTGGGTGAGGTTGGGTGAGCAAACGCAGACCCTTTAAAGTAATACTGCCTGCTACCCATCCCATGGGTCCCAAATCTCCAGCTTCAAGGGCATCTTCCTACATCGAAAACATGCATGAGAAACCCAGAAGATGGTACACCGTGTGATTTTGAAAGGTTTCTAATACGCACCTCATTTCTCATCTCCTTGTGCTCAGGTTCGCCTTTCCAGCTACTTTACTAGCAATCTCCCCACTTGGAGAATCAGCACCTTTAAGCTCCTGTTCCCTACAGGTTGCAATTTGTCCTGAGGATGAACGGGAAGAGGGGCAACCAATGAGAGACTAGATCTAGGTTTTGGGACAGGCACAGGTCACTCTATTTTCCCATCAGGAAGAAGAATTAACCACAGGCTCAGCCTGTCCTCCGGAACCAGAATAGGGCCTGAGGCAATCCCGTGCTTTTGCGGCCAGCTCCCAATAAAGACAGTTGAAAAATGGAGCTCAGGGGCACTGCCATTCAAAAACCTGCTGAGTTATAAATGATAACTCTCGTCCACAAATATATTGTGGGAAGGCAACGAAGAGGATTTGAAAGCAAGGCAGAATTGCAGGAAACAGGTTTCAGGAGGTAGATTCGAATCGGCTTTAAAGCACATGAAAAGCGGCAAAACGTCGACAATGATGCCCTTGGCCAAAAAGGGCGTATGCGTTTTTTCCTGAATATATTCAGGAAAAAACGCATACGCCCTTTTTGGCCAACCAAGCAACCTGGAAAGGCTAATCAGCGCTACAAAGAAGTCTCTCTTCCCATCGGTCAAAAGGGCCATGCTGCAAAAAGTATCAAAACCAGAAATGCAGGACAGGCCATGGAGAAATGGCAGCCTTGCTACGGTGATGGGCGGGATGTAAATTGCCAACAGCCACTCTGGAGAAGTGTACGGTGTGTCCTGAAACATCGAAAAAACACAGCTTAGGGAGCATAGGGCACGTCCACTCATGGGCGTATAAATTGGGAAAACTAAAAATCAGCAAGACACAGTCACCGCAAAGTTTAGGGCTGCTCTGTTGACAAGAACCTCCACTTCATGACACCTTAAGTATCCCAGGAAAGAGAAAAATGAATAAAGAAGTTGTGGCCCTTATGTACAATGGAATATCACTCAGACATGAAATCAATGTCATAAGGCTAGTAGAAGCAAGATGAGTGGATTTAGGTACGACGATTCTAAGTGAAATAAGTCACACAGGAAAAGACACTTATCATAAGCTATCACTTATAGAGGGAATGTAAAAACCGCTACAGTTGAACTGAATTATAAAAGAGAACAGAGTCACACGTTTAGAAAACACACTATGGCTGCTTAACGGGAAAGGTGAGGTGGGGTGATGCATAAAACAAGGGTTTCAAATTCGCTCAGATACCGTTCCATACACCCAATATGTAATAGACAAGACCTACTCCTTGCTCAGTGAACTGGACTCAACACCCCCTATTCACCGCACAAGAATATATGTGACTAGTAAGAATCTTAAAACCTATGTATTGATATCTGTCTGGAAGTGAGTCAAGTGGGTGTAAAGCCGCATAAACACAGCCATGAAAAGCAGCTAAACCCCATTATAAAAATAAATTACTTTTAAAAACCCGTAAAACAAAGACAGTGAAAGAGAGAAATTCTTACAAAATTCGTTCAGGGGCTGTGATGGAACCTGGATTGACCATATCTAGACCCACAGCTGGATGAGACATAAGGGTGGACACTCTTGGGGTTGAGAGGTTGGGTGAGGTTGGGTGAGCAAACGCAGACCCTTTAAAGTAATACTGCCTGCTACCCATCCCATGGGTCCCAAATCTCCAGCTTCAAGGGCATCTTCCTACATCGAAAAAATGCATGAGAAACCCAGAAGATGGTACACCGTGTGATTTTGAAAGGTTTCTAATACGCACCTCATTTCTCATCTCCTTGTGCTCGGGTTCGCCTTTCCAGCTATTTTACTAGCAATCTCCCCACTTGGAGAATCAGCACCTTTAAGCTCCTGTTCCCTACAGGTTGCAATTTGTCCTGAGGATGAACGGGAAGAGGGGCAACCAATGAGAGACTAGATCTAGGTGTTGGGACAGGCACAGGTCACTCTATTTTCCCATCAGGAAGAAGAATTAACCACAGGCTCAGCCTGTCCCCCAGAACCAGAATAGGGCCTGAGGCAATCCCGTGCTTTTGCGGCCAGCTCCCAAAAAAGACAGTTGAAAAATGGAGCTCAGGGGCACTGCCATTCACAAACCTGCTGAGTTATAAATGATAACTCTCGTCCACAAATATATTGTGGGAAGGCAACGAAGAGGATTTGAAAGCAAGGCAGAATTGCAGGAAACAGGTTTCAGGAGGTAGATTCGAATCGCCTTTAAAGCACATGAAAAGCGGCAAAACGTCGACAATGATGCCCTTGGCCAAAAAGGGCGTATGCGTTTTTCCTGAATATATTCAGGAAAAAACGCATACGCCCTTTTTGGCCAACCAAGCAACCTGGAAAGGCTAATCAGCGCTACAAAGAAGTCTCTCTTCCCATCGGTCAAAAGGGCCATGCTGCAAAAAGTATCAAAACCAGAAATGCAGGACAGGCCATGGAGAAATGGCAGCCTTGCTCCGCTGATGGGCGGGATGTAAATTGCCAACAGCCACTCTGGAGAAGTGTACGGTGTGTCCTGAAACATCGAAAAAACACAGCTTAGGGAGCATAGGGCACGTCCACTCATGGGCGTATAAATTGGAAAAAACTAAAAATCAGCAAGACACAGGCACCGCAAAGTTTAGGGCTGCTCTGTTGACAAGAACCTCCACGTCATGACACCTTAAATATCCCAGGAAAGAGAAAAATGGATAAAGAATTTGTGGTCCTTATGTACAATGGAATATCACTCAGACATGAAATAAATGTCATAAGGCTAGTAGAAGCAAGATGAGTGGATTTAGGTACGAAGAATCTAAGTGAAATAAGTCACACAGAAAAAGACACTTTTCATAAGCTATCACTTATAGAGGGAATGTAAAAACCGCTACAGTTGAACTGAATTACAAAACAGAACAGAGTCACACGTTTAGAAAACACACTATGGCTGCTTAACGGGAAAGGTGAGGTGGGGTGATGCATAAAACAAGGGTTTCAAATTCGCTCAGATACCGTTCCATACACCCAATATGTAATAGACAAGACCTACTCCTTGCTCAGTGAACTGGACTCAACACCCCCTATTCACCGCACAAGAATATATGTGACTAGTAAGAATCTTAAAACCTATGTATTGATATCTGTCTGGAAGTGAGTCAAGTGGGTGTAAAGCCGCATAAACACAGCCATGAAAAGCAGCTAAACCCCATTATAAAAATAAATTACTTTTAAAAACCCGTAAAACAAAGACAGTGAAAGAGAGAAATTCTTACAAAATTCGTTCAGGGGCTGTGATGCAACCTGGATTGACCATATCTAGACCCACAGCTGGATGAGACATAAGGGTGGACACTCTTGGGGTTGAGAGGTTGGGTGAGGTTGGGTGAGCAAACGCAGACCCTTTAAAGTAATACTGCCTGCTACCCATCCCATGGGTCCCAAATCTCCAGCTTCAAGGGCATCTTCCTACATCGAAAACATGAATGAGAAACCCAGAAGATGGTACACCGTGTGATTTTGAAAGGTTTCTAATACGCACCTCATTTCTCATCTCCTTGTGCTCAGGTTCGCCTTTCCAGCTACTTTACTAGCAATCTCCCCACTTGGAGAATCAGCACCTTTAAGCTCCTGTTCCCTACAGGTTGCAATTTGTCCTGAGGATGAACGGGAAGAGGGGCAACCAATGAGAGACTAGATCTAGGTTTTGGGACAGGCACAGGTCACTCTATTTTCCCATCAGGAAGAAGAATTAACCACAGGCTCAGCCTGTCCTCCGGAACCAGAATAGGGCCTGAGGCAATCCCGTGCTTTTGCGGCCAGCTCCCAATAAAGACAGTTGAAAAATGGAGCTCAGGGGCACTGCCATTCAAAAACCTGCTGAGTTATAAATGATAACTCTCGTCCACAAATATATTGTGGGAAGGCAACGAAGAGGATTTGAAAGCAAGGCAGAATTGCAGGAAACAGGTTTCAGGAGGTAGATTCGAATCGGCTTTAAAGCACATGAAAAGCGGCAAAACGTCGACAATGATGCCCTTGGCCAAAAAGGGCGTATGCGTTTTTTCCTGAATATATTCAGGAAAAAACGCATACGCCCTTTTTGGCCAACCAAGCAACCTGGAAAGGCTAATCAGCGCTACAAAGAAGTCTCTCTTCCCATCGGTCAAAAGGGCCATGCTGCAAAAAGTATCAAAACCAGAAATGCAGGACAGGCCATGGAGAAATGGCAGCCTTGCTACGCTGATGGGCGGGATGTAAATTGCCAACAGCCACTGTGGAGAAGTGTACGGTGTGTCCTGAAACATCGAAAAAACACAGCTTAGGGAGCATAGGGCACGTCCACTCATGGGCGTATAAATTGGGAAAACTAAAAATCAGCAAGACACAGGCACCCCAAAGTTTAGGGCTGCTCTGTTGACAAGAACCTCCACTTCATGACACCTTAAGTATCCCAGGAAAGAGAAAAATGAATAAAGAAGTTGTGGCCCTTATGTACAATGGAATATCACTCAGACATGAAATCAATGTCATAAGGCTAGTAGAAGCAAGATGAGTGGATTTAGGTACGACGATTCTAAGTGAAATAAGTCACACAGGAAAAGACACTTATCATAAGCTATCACTTATAGAGGGAATGTAAAAACCGCTACAGTTGAACTGAATTACAAAAGAGAACAGAGTCACACGTTTAGAAAACACACTATGGCTGCTTAACGGGAAAGGTGAGGTGGGGTGATGCATAAAACAAGGGTTTCAAATTCGCTCAGATACCGTTCCATACACCCAATATGTAATAGACAAGACCTACTCCTTGCTCAGTGAACTGGACTCAACACCCCCTATTCACCGCACAAGAATATATGTGACTAGTAAGAATCTTAAAACCTATGTATTGATATCTGTCTGGAAGTGAGTCAAGTGGGTGTAAAGCCGCATAAACACAGCCATGAAAAGCAGCTAAACCCCATTATAAAAATAAATTACTTTTAAAAACCCGTAAAACAAAGACAGTGAAAGAGAGAAATTCTTACAAAATTCGTTCACAGGCTGTGATGCAACCTGGATTGACCATATCTAGACCCACAGCTGGATGAGACATAATGGTGGACACTCTTGGGGTTGAGAGGTTGGGTGAGGTTGGGTGAGCAAACGCAGACCCTTTAAAGTAATACTTACTGGTACCCATCCAATGGGTCCCAAATCTCCAGGTTCAAGGGCATCTTCCTACATCGAAAACATGCATGAGAAACCCAGAAGATGGTACACCGTGTGATTTTGAAAGGTTTCTAATACGCACCTCATTTCTCATCTCCTTGTGCTCGGGTTCGCCATTCCAACTACTTTACTAGCAATCTCCCTACTTGGAGAATCAGCACGTTTAACCTCCTGTTCCCTTCAGGTTGCAATTTGTCCTGAGGATGAACGGGAAGAGGGGCAACCAATGAGAGACTAGATCTAGGTGTTGGGACAGGCACAGGTCACTCTATTTTCCCATCAGGAAGAAGAATTATCCACAGGCTCAGCCTGCCGCCAGGAACCAGAATAGGGCCTGAGGCAATCCCGTGTTTTTGCGGCCAGCACCCAAAAAAGACAGTTGAAAAATGGAGCTCAGGGTCACTGCCATTCACAAACCTGCTGATTTATAAATGATAACTATCGTCCAAAAATATATTGTGGGAAGGCAACGAAGAGGATTTGAAAGCAAGGCAGAATTGCAGGAAACAGGTTTCAGGAGGTAGATTCGAATCGCCTTTAAAGCACATGAAAAGCGGCAAAACGTCGACAATAATGCCCTTGGCCAAACAGGGCATATGCGTTTTTTCCTGAATATATTCAGGAAAAAACGCATACGCCCTGTTTGGCCAACCAAGCAACCTGGAAATGCTAATCAGCGCTATAAAGAAGTCTCGCTTCCCATTGGTCAAAAGGGCCATGCTGCAAAAAGTGTCAAAACCAGAAATGCAGGACAGGCCATGGAGAAATGGCAGCCTTGCTACGCTGATGGGCGGGATGTAAATTGCCAACAGCCACTCTGGAGAAGTGTACGGTGTGTTTCGAAACATCGAAAAAACACAGCTTAGGGAGCATAGGGCACGTCCACTCATGGGCATATAAATTGGGAAAACTAAAAATCAGCAAGACACAGGCACCCCAAAGTTTAGGGCTGCCCTGTTGACAAGAACCTCCACTTCATGACACCTTAAATATCCCAGGAAAGAGAAAAATGGATAAAGAAGTTGAGGTACTTATGTACAATGGAATATCACTCAGACATGAAATCAATGTCATAAGGCTAGTAGAAGCAAGATGAGTGGATTTAGGTACCACGATTCTAAGTGAAATAAGTCACACAGAAAAAGACACTTATCATAAGCTATCACTTATAGAGGGAATGTAAAAACCGCTACACTTGAACTGAATTACAAAAGAGAACAGAGTCACACGTTTAGAAAACACACTATGGCTGCTTAACGGAAAAAGTGAGGTGGGGTGATGCATAAAACAAGGGTTTCAAATTCGCTCAGATACCGTTCCATACACCCAATATGTAATAGACAAGACCTACTCCTTGCTCAGTGAACTGGACTCAACACCCCCTATTCACCGCACAAGAATATATGTGACTAGTAAGAATCTTAAAACCTATGTATTGATATCTGTCTGGAAGTGAGTCAAGTGGGTGTAAAGCCGCATAAACACAGCCGTGAAAAGCAGCTAAACCCCATTATAAAAATAAATTACTTTTAAAACCCGTAAAACAAAGACAGTGAAAGACAGAGAAATTCTTACAAAATTCGTTCAGAGGCTGTGATGCAACCTGGATTGACCATATCTAGACACACAGCTGGATGAGACATAAGGGTGGACACTCTTGGGGCTGAAAGTTTGGGTGAGGTTGGGTGAGCAAACGCAGACCCTTTAAAGTAATACTGCCTGGTACCCATCCCATGGGTCCCAAATCTCCAGGTTCAAGGGCATCTTCCTACATTGAAAACATGCATGAGAAACCCAGAAGATGGTACACCGTGTGATTTTGAAAGGTTTCTAATACGCACCTCATTTCTCATCTCCTTGTGCTCGGGTTCGCCTTTCCATCTACTTTACTAGCAATCTCCCTACTTGGAGAATCAGCACCTTTAAGCTCCTGTTCCCTACAGGTTGCAATTTGTCCTGAGGATGAACGGGAAGAGGGGCAACCAATGAGAGACTAGATCTAGGTGTTGGGACAGGCACAGGTCACTCTATTTTCCCATCAGGAAGAAGAATTAACCACAGGCTCAGCCTGCCGCCCAGAAGCAGAATAGGGCCTGAGGCAATCCTGCGCTTTTGCGGCCAGCTCCCAAAAAAGCGAGTTGAAAAATGGAGCTCAGGGACACTGCAATTCACAAACCCGCATAGTTATAAATGATAACTCTCATCCACAGATATATGGAGGGAAGGCAACGAAGAGGATTTGAAAGCAAGTCAGAATTGCAGGAAACAGGTTTCAGGAGGTAGATTCGAATCGCCTTTAAAGCACATGAAAAGCGGCAAAACGTCGACAATGATGCCCTTGGCAAAAAAGGGCGTATGCGTTTTTTCCTGAATATATTCAGGAAAAAACGCATACGCCCTTTTTGGCCAACCAAGCAACCTGGAAAGGCAAATCAGCGCTACAAAGAAGTCTCGCTTCCCATCGGTCAAAAGGGTCATGCTGCAAAACGTGTCAAAACCAGAAATGCAAGACAGGCCATGGAGAAATGGCAGCCTTGCTACGCTGATGGGCGGGATGTAAATTGCCAACAGCCACTCTGGAGAAGTGTACGGTGTGTCCTGAAACATCGAAAAAACACAGCTTAGGGAGCATAGGGCACGTCCACTCATGGGCGTATAAATTGGGAAAACTAAAAATCAGCAAGACACAGGCACCCCAAAGTTTAGGGCTGCTCTGTTGACAAGAACCTCCACTTCATGACACCTTAAATATCCCAGGAAAGAGAAAAATGGATAAAGAAGTTGTGGTCCTTATGTACAATGGAATATCACTCAGACATGAAATCAATGTCATAAGGCTAGTAGAAGCAAGATGAGTGGATTTAGGTACGACGATTCTAAGTGAAATAAGTCACACAGAAAAAGACACTTATCATAAGCTATCACTTAGAGAGGGAATGTAAAAACCGCTACACTTGAACTGAATTACAAAACAGAACAGAGTCACACGTTTAGAAAACACACTATGGCTGCTTAACGGGAAAGGTGAGGTGGGGTGATGCATAAAACAAGGGTTTCAAATTCGCTCAGATATCGTTCCATACACCCAATATGTAATAGACAAGACCTACTCCTTGCTCAGTGAACTGGACTCAACACCCCCTATTCACCGCACAAGAATATATGTGACTAGTAAGAATCTTAAAACCTATGTATTGATATCTGTCTGGAAGTCAGTCAAGTGGGTGTAAAGCCGCATAAACACAGCCGTGAAAAGCAGCTAAACCCCATTATAAAAATAAATTACTTTTAAAAACCCGTAAAACAAAGACAGTGAAAGAGAGAGAAATTCTTACACAATTCGTTCAGAGGCTGTGATGCAACCTGGATTGACCATATCTAGACCCACAGCTGGATGAGACATAAGGGTGGACACTCCTGTGGCTGAAAGGTTGGGTGAGGTTGGGTGAGCAAACCCAGACCCTTTAAAGTAATACTGCGTGGTACCCATCCCAAGGGTCCCAAATCTCCAGGTTCAAGGGCATCTTCCTACATCGAAAACATGCATGAGAAACCCAGAAGATGGTACACCGTGTGATTTTGAAAGGTTTCTAATACGCACCTCATTTCTCATCTCCTTGTGCTCGGGTTCGCCATTCCAGCTACTTTACTAGCAATCTCCCTACTTGGAGAATCAGCACCTTTAACCTCCTGTTCCCTACAGGTTGCAATTTGTCCTGAGGATGAACGGGAAGAGGGGCAACCAATGAGAGACTAGATCTAGGTTTTGGGACAGGCACAGGTCACTCTATTTTCCCATCAGGAAGAAGAATTAACCACACACTCAGCCTGTCCCCCGGAACCAGAATAGGGCCTGAGACAATCCCGTGCTTTTGCGGCCAGCTCCCAAAAAAGTGAGTTGAAAAATGGAGCTCAGGGACACTGCAATTCACAAACCCGCAGAGTTATAAATGATAACTCTCATCCACAGATATATTGAGGGAAGGCAACGAAGAGGATTTGAAAGCAAGGCAGAATTGCAGGAAACAGATTTCAGGAGGTAGAATCGAATCGCCTTTAAAGCACATGAAAAGCGGCAAAACGTCGAAAATGATGCCCTTGGCCAAAAAGGGAGTATGCATTTTTTCCTGAATATATTCAGGAAAAAACGCATACGCCCTGTTTGGCCAACCAAGCAACCTGGAAAGGCAAATCAGCGCTACAAAGAAGTCTCGCTTCCCATCGGTCAAAAGGGCCATGCTGCAAAAAGTGTCAAAACCAGAAATGCAGGACAGGCCATGGAGAAATGGCAGCCTTGCTACGCTGATGGGCGGGATGTAAATTGCCAACAGCCACTCTGGAGAAGTGTACGGTGTGTCCTGAAACATCGAAAAAACACAGCTTAGGGAGCATAGGGCACGTCCACTCATGGGCGTATAAATTGGGAAAACTAAAAATCAGCAAGACACAGGCACCCCAAAGTTTAGGGCTGCTCTGTTGACAAGAACCTCCACTTCATGACACCTTAAATATCCCAGGAAAGAGAAAAATGGATAAAGAAGTTGAGGTCCTTATGTACAATGGAATATCACTCAGACATGAAATCAATGTCATAAGGCTAGTGGAAGCAAGATGAGTGGATTTAGGTACGACGATTCTAAGTGAAATAAGTCACACAGAAAAAGACACTTATCATAAGCTATCACTTATAGAGGGAATGTAAAAACCGCTACACTTGAACTGAATTACAAAACAGAACAGAGTCACACGTTTAGAAAACACACTATGGCTGCTTAACGGGAAAAGTGAGGTGGGGTGATGCATAAAACAAGGGTTTCAAATTCGCTCAGATACCGTTCCATACACCCAATATGTAATAGACAAGACCTACTCCTTGCTCAGTGAACTGGACTCAACACCCCCTATTCACCGCACAAGAATATATGTGACTAGTAAGAATCTTAAAACCTATGTATTGATATCTGTCTGGAAATGAGTCAAGTGGGTGTAAAGCCGCATAAACACAGCCATGAAAAGCAGCTAAACCCCATTATAAAAATAAACTACTTTTAAAAACCCGTAAAACAAAGACAGTGAAAGAGAGAGAAATTCTTACAAAATTCGTTCAGAGGCTGTGATGCAACCTGGATTGACCATATCTAGACCCACAGCTGGATGAGACATAAGGGTGGACACTCTTGGGGCTGAAAGGTTGGGTGAGGTTGGGTGAGCAAACGCAGACCCTTTAAAGTAATACTGCCTGGTACCCATCCCATGGGTCCCAAATCTCCAGGTTCAAGGGCATCTTCCTACATCGAAAACATGCATGAGAAACCCAGAAGATGGTACACCGTGTGATTTTGAAAGGTTTCTAATACGCACCTCATTTCTCATCTCCTTGTGCTCGGGTTCGCCTTTCCAGCTACTTTACTAGCAATCTCCCTACTTGGAGAATCAGCACCTTTAAGCTCCTGTTGCCTACAGGTTGCAATTTGTCCTGAGGATGAACGGGAAGAGGGGCAACCAATGAGAGAGTAGATCTAGGTGTTGGGACAGGCACAGGTCACTCTATTTTCCAATCAGGAAGAAGAATTAACCACAGGCTCCGCCTGCCGCCCAGAAGCAGAATAGGGCCTGAGGCAATCCCGCACTTTTGCGGCCAGCTCTCAAAAAAGCATGTTGAAAAATGGAGCTCAGGGACACTGCAATTCACAAACCCGCAGAGTTATAAATGATAACTCTCATCCACAGATATATTGAGGGAAGGCAACGAAGAGGATTTGAAAGCAAGGCAGAATTGCAGGAAACAGGTTTCAGGAGGTAGATTCGAATCGCCTTTAAAGCACATGAAAAGTGGCAAAACGTCGACAATGATGCCCTTGGCCAAACAGGGCGTATGCATTTTTTCCTGAATATATTCAGGAAAAAACGCATACGCCCTGTTTGGCCAACCAAGCAACCTGGAAAGGCTAATCAGCGCTACAAAGAAGTCTCGCTTCCCATCGGTCAAAAGGGCCATGCTGCAAAAAGTGTCAAAACCAGAAATGCAGGACAGGCCATGGAGAAATGGCAGCTTGCTACGCTGATGGGAGGGATGTAAATTGCCAACAGCCACTCTGGAGAAGTGTACGGTGTGTCCTGAAACATCGAAAAAACACAGCTTAGGGAGCATAGGGCACATCCACTCATGGGCGTATAAATTGGGAAAACTAAAAATCAGCAAGACACAGGCACCCCAAAGTTTAGGGCTGCTCTGTTGACAAGAACCTCCACTTCATGACACTTTAAATATCCCAGGAAAGAGAAAAATAGATAAAGAAGTTGTGGCCCTTATGTACAATGGAATATCACTCAGACATGAAATCAATGTCATAAGGATAGTAGAAGCAAGATGAGTGGATTTAGGTACGACGATTCTAAGTGAAATAAGTCACACAGGAAAAGACACTTATCATAAGCTATCACTTATAGAGGGAATGTAAAAACCGCTACACTTGAACTGAATTACAAAAGAGAACAGAGTCACACGTTTAGAAAACACACTATGGCTGCTTAACGGGAAAGGTGAGGTGGGGTGATGCATAAAACAAGGGTTTCAAATTCGCTCAGATACAGTTCCATACACCCAATATGTAATAGACAAGACCTACTCTTTGCTCAGTGAACTGGACTCAACACCCCCTATTCACCGTACAAGAATATATGTGACTAGTAAGAATCTTAAAACCTATGTATTGATATCTGTCTGGAAGTGAGTCAAGTGGGTGTAAAGCCGCATAAACACAGCCGTGAAAAGCAGCTAAACCCCATTATAAAAATAAATTACTTTTAAAAACCCGTAAAACAAAGACATTGAAAGAGAGAGAAATTCTTACAAAATTCGTTCAGAGGCTGTGATGCAACCTGGATTGACCATATCTAGACCAACAGCTGGATGAGACATAAGGGTGGACACTCTTGGGGCTGAAAGGTTGGCTGAGGTTGGGTGAGCAAACACAGACCCTTTAAAGAAATACTGCCTGGTACCCATCCCATGGGTCCCAAATCTCCAGGTTCAAGTGCATCTTCCTACATCGAAAACATGCATCAGAAACCCAGAAGATGGTACACCGTGTGATTTTGAAAGGTTTCTAATACGCACCTCATTTCTCATCTCCTTGTGCTCGGGTTCGCCATTCCAGCTACTTTACTAGCAATCTCCCTACTTGGAGAATCAGCACGTTTAACCTCCTTTTCCCTACAGGTTGCAATTTGTCCTGAGGATGAACGGGAAGAGGGGCAACCAATGAGAGACTAGATCTAGGTGTTGGGACAGGCACAGGACACTCTATATTCCCATCAGTAAGAAGAATTAACCACAGGCTCAGCCTGCCGCCCAGAAGCAGAATAGGGCCTGAGGCAATCCCGCGCTTTTGCGGCCAGCTCCCAGAAAAGTGAGTTGAAAAATGGAGCTCAGGGACACTGCAATTCACAAACCCGCAGAGTTATAAATGATAACTCTCATCCACAGATATATTGAGGGAAGCCAACGAAGAGGATTTGAAAGCAAGGCAGAATTGCAGGAAACAGATTTCAGGAGGTAGATTCGAATCGCCTTTAAAGCACATGAAAAGCGGCAAAACGTCGAAAATGATGCCCTTGGCCAAAAAGGGAGTATGCATTTTTTCCTGAATATATTCAGGAAAAAACGCATACGCCCTGTTTGGCCAACCAAGCAACCTGGAAAGGCAAATCAGCGCTACAAAGAAGTCTCGCTTCCCATCGGTCAAAAGGGCCATGCTGCAAAAAGTGTCAAAACCAGAAATGCAGGACAGGCCATGGAGAAATGGCAGCCTTGCTACGCTGATGGGCGGGATGTAAATTGCCAACAGCCACTCTGGAGAAGTGTACGGTGTGTCCTGAAACATCGAAAAAACACAGCTTAGGGAGCATAGGGCACGTCCACTCATGGGCGTATAAATTGGGAAAACTAAAAATCAGCAAGACACAGGCACCCCAAAGTTTAGGGCTGCTCTGTTGACAAGAACCTCCACTTCATGACACCTTAAATATCCCAGGAAAGAGAAAAATGGATAAAGAAGTTGAGTTCCTTATGTACGATGGAATATCACTCAGACGTGAAATCAATGTCATAAGGCTAGTGGAAGCAAGATGAGTGGATTTAGGTACGACGATTCTAAGTGAAATAAGTCACACAGAAAAAGACACTTATCATAAGCTATCACTTAGAGAGGGAATGTAAAAACCGCTACACTTGAACTGAATTACAAAACAGAACAGAGTCACACGTTTAGAAAACACACTATGGCTGCTTAACGGGAAAGGTGAGGTGGGGTGATGCATAAAACAAGGGTTTCAAATTCGCTCAGATACCGTTCCATACACCCAATATGTAATAGACAAGACCTACTCCTTGCTCAGTGAACTGGACTCAACACCCCCTATTCACCGCACAAGAATATATGTGACTAGTAAGAATCTTAAAACCTATGTATTGATATCTGTCTGGAAGTGAGTCAAGTGGGTGTAAAGCCGCATAAACACAGCCGTGAAAAGCAGCTAAACCCCATTATAAAAATAAATTACTTTTAAAAACCCGTAAAACAAAGACAGTGAAAGAGAGAGAAATTCTTACAAAATTCGTTCAGAGGCTGTGATGCAACCTGGATTGACCATATCTAGACCCACAGCTGGATGAGACATAAGGGTGGACACTCTTGGGGCTGAAAGGTTGGGTGAGGTTGGGTGAGCAAACGCAGACCCTTTAAAGTAATACTGCCTGGTACCCATCCCATGGGTCCCAAATCTCCAGGTTCAAGGGCATCTTCCTACATCGAAAACATGCATGAGAAACCCAGAAGATGGTACACCGTGTAATTTTGAAAGGTTTCTAATACGCACCTCATTTCTCATCTCCTTGTGCTCGGGTTCGCCTTTCCAGCTACTTTACTAGCAATCTCCCTACTTGGAGAATCAGCACCTTTAAGCTCCTGTTGCCTACAGGTTGCAATTTGTCCTGAGGATGAACGGGAAGAGGGGCAACCAATGAGAGACTAGATCTATGTGTTGGGACAGACACAGGTCACACTATTTTCCCATCAGGAAGCAGAATTAACCACAGGCTCAGCTTGCCGCCCAGAAGCAGAATAGGGCCTGAGGCAATCCCGCACTTTTGCGGCCAGCTCTCAAAAAAGCGTGTTGAAAAATGGAGCTCAGGGACACTGCAATTCACAAACCCGCAGAGTTATAAATGATAACTCTCATCCACAGATATATTGAGGGAAGGCAACGAAGAGGAATTGAAAGCAAGGCAGAATTGCAGGAAACAGGTTTCAGGAGGTAGATTCGAATCGCCTTTAAAGCACATGAAAAGTGGCAAAACGTCGACAATGATGCCCTTGGCCAAAAAGGGCGTATGCGTTTTTTCCTGAATATATTCAGGAAAAAACGCATACGCCCTGTTTGGCCAACCAAGCAACCTGGAAAGGCTAATCAGCGCTACAAAGAAGTCTCGCTTCCCATCGGTCAAAAGGGCCATGCTGCAAAAATTTTCAAAACCAGAAATGCAGGACAGGCCATGGAGAAATGGCAGCCTTGCTACGGTGATGGGCGGGATGTAAATTGCCAACAGCCACTCTGGAGAAGTGTACGGTGTGTCCTGAAACATAGAAAAAACACAGCTTAGGGAGCATAGGGCACGTCCACTCATGGGCGTATAAATTGGAAAAACTAAAAATCAGCAAGACACAGTCACCGCAAAGTATAGGGCTGCTCTGTTGACAAGAACCTCCACGTCATGACACCTTAAATATCCCAGGAAAGAGAAAAATGGATAAAGAAGTTGTGGTCCTTATGTACAATGGAATATCCACTCAGACATGAAATCAATGTCATAAGGCTAGTAGAAACAAGATGAGTGGATTTAGGTACGACGAATCTAAGTGAAATAAGTCACACAGAAAAAGACACTTTTCATAAGCTATCACTTATAGAGGGAATGTAAAAACCGCTACAGTTGAACTGAATTACAAAACAGAACAGAGTCACAAGTTTAGAAAACACACTATGGCTGCTTAACGGGAAAGGTGAGGTGGGGTGATGCATAAAACAAGGGTTTCAAATTTGCTCAGATACCGTTCCATACACCCAATATGTAAAAGACAAGACCTACTCCTTGCTCAGTGAACTGGACTCAACACCCCCTATTCACCACACAAGAATATATGTGACTAGTAAGAATCTTAAAACCTATGTATTGATATCTGTCTGGAAGTGAGTCAATTGGGTATAAAGCCGCATAAACACAGCCATGAAAAGCAGCTAAACCCCATTATAAAAATAAATTACTTTTAAAAACCCGTAAAACAAAGACAGTGAAAGAGAGAAATTCTTACAAAATTCGTTCAGGGGCTGTGATGGAACCTGGATTGACCATATCTAGACCCACAGCTGGATGAGACATAAGGGTGGACACTCTTGGGGTTGAGAGGTTGGGTGAGGTTGGGTGAGCAAACGCAGACCCTTTAAAGTAATACTGCCTGCTACCCATCCCATGGGTCCCAAATCTCCAGCTTCAAGGGCATCTTTCTACATCAAAAACATGCATGAGAAACCCAGAAGATGGTACACCGTGTGATTTTGAAAGGTTTCTAATACGCACCTCATTTCTCATCTCCTTGTGCTCGGGTTCGCCTTTCCAGCTACTTTACTAGCAATCTCCCCACTTGGAGAATCAGCACCTTTAAGCTCCTGTTCCCTACAGGTTGCAATTTGTCCTGAGGATGAACGGGAAGAGGGGCAACCAATGAGAGACTAGATCTAGGTGTTGGGACAGGCACAGGTCACTCTATTTTCCCATCAGGAAGAAGAATTAACCACAGGCTCAGCCTGTCCCCCGGAACTAGAATAGGGCCTGAGGCAATCCCGTGCTTTTGCGGCCAGCTCCCAAAAAAGACAGTTGAAAAATGGAGCTCAGGGGCACTGCCATTCACAAACCTGCTGAGTTATAAATGATAACTCTCGTCCACAAATATATTGTGGGAAGGCAACGAAGAGGATTTGAAAGCAAGTCAGAATTGCAGGAAACAGGTTTCAGGAGGTAGATTCGAATCGCCTTTAAAGCACATGAAAAGCGGCAAAACGTCGACAATGATGCCCTTGGCCAAAAAGGGCGTATGCGTTTTTTCCTGAATATATTCAGGAAAAAACGCATACGCCCTTTTTGGCCAACCAAGCAACCTGGAAAGGTTAATCAGCGCTACAAAGAAGTCTCTCTTCCCATCGGTCAAAAGGGCCATGCTGCAAAAAGTATCAAAACCAGAAATGCAGGACAGGCCATGGAGAAATGGCAGCCTTGCTACGCTGATGGGCGGGATGTAAATTGCCAACAGCCACTCTGGAGAAGTGTACGGTGTGTCCTGAAACATCGAAAAAACACAGCTTAGGGAGCATAGGGCACGTCCACTCATGGGCGTATAAATTGGGAAAACTAAAAATCAGCAAGACACAGGCACCCCAAAGTTTAGGGCTGCTCTGTTGACAAGAACCTCCACTTCATGACACCTTAAGTATCCCAGGAAAGAGAAAAATGGATAAAGAAATTGTGGCCCTTATGTACAATGGAATATCACTCAGATATGAAATCAATGTCATAAGGCTAGTAGAAGCAAGATGAGTGGATTTAGGTACGACGATTCTAAGTGAAAGAAGTCACACAGAAAAAGACACTTATCATAAGCTATCACTTATAGAGGAAATGTAAAAACCGCTACACTTGAACTGAATTACAAAACAGAACAGAGTCACACGTTTAGAAAACACACTATGGCTGCTTAACGGGAAAGGTGAGGTGGGGTGAGGCATAAAACAAGTGTTTCAAATTCGCTCAGATACCGTTCCATACACCCAATATGTAATAGACAAGACCTACTCCTTGCTCAGTGAACTGGACTCAACACCCCCTATACACCGCACAAGAATATATGTGACTAGTAAGAATCTTAAAACCTATATATTGATATCTGTCTGGAAGTGAGTCGAGTGGGTGTAAAGCCGCATAAACTCAGCCGTGAAAAGCAGCTAAACCCCATTATAAAAATAAATTACTTTTAAAAACCCGTAAAACAAAGACAGTGAAAGAGAGAGAAATTCTTACAAAATTCGTTCAGAGGCTGTGATGCAACCTGGATTGACCATATCTAGACCCACAGCTGGATGAGACATAAGGGTGGACACTCTTGGGGCTGAAAGGTTGGGTGAGGTTGGGTGAGCAAACGCAGACCCTTTAAAGTAATACTGCCTGGTACCCATCCCATGGGTCCCAAATCTCCAGGTTCAAGGGCATCTTCCTACATCGAAAACATGCATGAGAAACCCAGAAGATGGTACACCGTGTGATTTTGAAAGGTTTCTAATACGCACCTCATTTCTCATCTCCTTGTGCTCGGGTTCGCCTTTCCAGCTACTTTACTAGCAATCTCCCTACTTGGAGAATCAGCACCTTTAAGCTCCTGTTGCCTACAGGTTGCAATTTGTCCTGAGGATGAACGGGAAGAGGGGCAACCAATGAGAGACTAGATCTATGTGTTGGGACAGACACAGGTCACACTATTTTCCCATCAGGAAGAAGAATTAACCACAGGCTCAGCCTGCCGCCCAGAAGCAGAATAGGGCCTGAGGCAATCCAGCACTTTTGCGGCCAGCTCTCAAAAAAGCGTGTTGAAAAATGAAGCTCAGGGACACTGCAATTCACAAACCCGCAGAGTTATAAATGATAACTCTCATCCACAGATATATTGAGGGAAGGCAACGAAGAGGATTTGAAAGCAAGGCAGAATTGCAGGAAACAGGTTTCAGGAGGTAGATTCGAATCGCCTTTAAAGCACATGAAAAGTGGCAAAACGTCGACAATGATGCCCTTGGCCAAACAGGGCGTATGCGTTTTTTCCTGAATATATTCAGGAAAAAACGCATACGCCCTGTTTGGCCAACCAAGCAACCTGGAAAGGCTAATCAGCGCTACAAAGAAGTCTCGCTTCCCATCGGTCAAAAGGGCCATGCTGCAAAAATTTTCAAAACCAGAAATGCAGGACAGGCCATGGAGAAATGGCAGCCTTGCTACGCTGATGGGCGGGATGTAAATTGCCAACAGCCACTCTGGAGAAGTGTACGGTGTGTCCTGAAACATCGAAAAAACACAGCTTAGGGAGCATAGGGCACGTCCACTCATGGGCGTATAAATTGGAAAAACTAAAAATCAGCAAGACACAGGCACCGCAAAGTTTAGGGCTGCTCTGTTGACAAGAACCTCCACGTCATGACACCTTAAATATCCCAGGAAAGAGAAAAATGGATAAAGAAGTTGTGGTCCTTATGTACAATGGAATATCACTCAGACATGAAATGAATGTCATAAGGCTAGTAGAAACAAGATGAGTGGATTTAGGTACGACGAATCTAAGTGAAATAAGTCACACAGAAAAAGACACTTTTCATAAGCTATCACTTATAGAGGGAATGTAAAAACCGCTACAGTTGAACTGAATTACAAAACAGAACAGAGTCCCAAGTTTAGAAAACACACTATGGCTGCTTAACGGGAAAGGTGAGGTGGGGTGATGCATAAAACAAGGGTTTCAAATTTGCTCAGATACCGTTCCATACACCCAATATGTAAAAGACAAGACCTACTCCTTGCTCAGTGAACTGGACTCAACACCCCCTATTCACCGCACAACAATATATGTGACTAGTAAGAATCTTAAAACCTATGTATTGATATCTGTCTGGAAGTGAGTCAATTGGGTGTAAAGCCGCATAAACACAGCCATGAAAAGCAGCTAAACCCCATTATAAAAATAAATTACTTTTAAAAACCCGTAAAACAAAGACAGTGAAAGAGAGAAATTCTTACAAAATTCGTTCAGGGGCTGTGATGGAACCTGGATTGACCATATCTAGACCCACAGCTGGATGAGACATAAGGGTGGACACTCTTGGGGTTGAGAGGTTGGGTGAGGTTGGGTGAGCAAACGCAGACCCTTTAAAGTAATACTGCCTGCTACCCATCCCATGGGTCCCAAATCTCCAGCTTCAAGGGCATCTTCCTACATCAAAAACATGCATGAGAAACCCAGAAGATGGTACACCGTGTGATTTTGAAAGGTTTCTAATACGCACCTCATTTCTCATCTCCTTGTGCTCGGGTTCGCCTTTCCAGCTACTTTACTAGCAATCTCCCCACTTGGAGAATCAGCACCTTTAAGCTCCTGTTCCCTACAGGTTGCAATTTGTCCTGAGGATGAACGGGAAGAGGGGCAACCAATGAGAGACTAGATCTAGGTTTTGGGACAGGCACAGGTCACTCTATTTTCCCATCAGGAAGAAGAATTAACCACAGGCTCAGCCTGTCCCCCGGAACTAGAATAGGGCCTGAGGCAATCCCGTGCTTTTGCGGCCAGCTCCCAAAAAAGACAGTTGAAAAATGGAGCTCAGGGGCAGTGCCATTCACAAACCTGCTGAGTTATAAATGATAACTCTCGTCCACAAATATATTGTGGGAAGGCAATGAAGAGGATTTGAAAGCAAGGCAGAATTGCAGGAAACAGGTTTCAGGAGGTAGATTCGAATCGCCTTTAAAGCACATGAAAAGCGGCAAAACGTCGACAATGATGCCCTTGGCCAAAAAGGGCGTATGCGTTTTTTCCTGAATATATTCAGGAAAAAACGCATACGCCCTTTTTGGCCAACCAAGCAACCTGGAAAGGCTAATCAGCGCTACAAAGAAGTCTCTCTTCCCATCGGTCAAAAGGGCCATGCTGCAAAAAGTATCAAAACGAGAAATGCAGGACAGGCCATGGAGAAATGGCAGCCTTGCTACGCTGATGGGCGGGATGTAAATTGCCAACAGCCACTCTGGAGAAGTGTACGGTGTGTCCTGAAACATCGAAAAAACACAGCTTAGGGAGCATAGGGCACGTCCACTCATGGGCGTATAAATTGGGAAAACTAAAAATCAGCAAGACACAGGCACCCCAAAGTTTAGGGCTGCTCTGTTGACAAGAACCTCCACTTCATGACACCTTAAGTATCCCAGGAAAGAGAAAAATGGATAAAGAAATTGTGGCCCTTATGTACAATGGAATATCACTCAGACATGAAATCAATGTCATAAGGCTAGTAGAAGCAAGATGAGTGGATTTAGGTACGACGATTCTAAGTGAAAGAAGTCACACAGAAAAAGACACTTATCATAAGCTATCACTTATAGAGGAAATGTAAAAACCGCTACACTTCAACTGAATTACAAAACAGAACAGAGTCACACGTTTAGAAAACACACTATGGCTGCTTAACGGGAAAGGTGAGGTGGGGTGATGCATAAAACAAGGGTTTCAAATTCGCTCAGATACCGTTCCATACACCCAATATGTAATAGACAAGACCTACTCCTTGCTCAGTGAACTGGACTCAACACCCCCTATTCACCGCAGAAGAATATATGTGACTAGTAAGAATCTTAAAACCTATGTATTGATATCTGTCTGGAAGTGAGTCAAGTGGGTGTAAAGCCGCATAAACTCAGCCGTGAAAAGCAGCTAAACCCCATTATAAAAATAAATTACTTTTAAAAACCCGTAAAACAAAGACAGTGAAAGAGAGAGAAATTCTTACACAATTCGTTCAGAGGCTGTGATGCAACCTGGATTGACCATATCTAGACCCACAGCTGGATGAGACATAAGGGTGGACACTCTTGGGGCTGAAAGGTTGGGTGAGGTTGGGTGAGCAAACGCAGACCCTTTAAAGTAATACTGCCTGGTACCCATCCCATGGGTCCCAAATCTCCAGGTTCAAGGGCATCTTCCTACATCGAAAACATGCATGAGAAACCCAGAAGATGGTACACCGTGTGATTTTGAAAGGTTTCTAATACGCACCTCATTTCTCATCTCCTTGTGCTCGGGTTCGCCTTTCCAGCTACTTTACTAGCAATCACCCTACTTGGAGAATCAGCACCTTTAAGCTCCTGTTGCCTACAGGTTGCAATTTGTCCTGAGGATGAACGGGAAGAGGGGCAACCAATGAGAGACTAGATCTATGTGTTGGGACAGACACAGGTCACACTATTTTCCCATCAGGAAGAAGAATTAACCACAGGCTCAGCCTGCCGCCCAGAAGCAGAATAGGGCCTGAGGCAATCCCGCACTTTTGCGGCCAGCTCTCAAAAAAGCGTGTTGAAAAATGGAGCTCAGGGACACTGCAATTCACAAACCCGCAGAGTTATAAATGATAACTCTCATCCACAGATATATTGAGGGAAGGCAACGAAGAGGATTTGAAAGCAAGGCAGAATTGCAGGAAACAGGTTTCAGGAGGTAGATTCGAATCACCTTTAAAGCACATGAAAAGTGGCAAAACGTCGCCAATGATGCACTTGGCCAAAAAGGGCGTATGCGTTTTTTCCTGAATATATTCAGGAAAAAACGCATACGCCCTTTTTGGCCAACCAAGCAACCTGGAAAGGCTAATCAGCGCTACAAAGAAGTCTCTCTTCCCATCGGTCAAAAGGGCCATGCTGCAAAAAGTATCAAAACGAGAAATGCAGGACAGGCCATGGAGAAATGGCAGCCTTGCTACGCTGATGGGCGGGATGTAAATTGCCAACAGCCACTCTGGAGAAGTGTACGGTGTGTCCTGAAACATCGAAAAAACACAGCTTAGGGAGCATAGGGCACGTCCACTCATGGGCGTATAAATTGGGAAAACTAAAAATCAGCAAGACACAGGCACCCCAAAGTTTAGGGCTGCTCTGTTGACAAGAACCTCCACTTCATGACACCTTAAGTATCCCAGGAAAGAGAAAAATGGATAAAGAAATTGTGGCCCTTATGTACAATGGAATATCACTCAGACATGAAATCAATGTCATAAGGCTAGTAGAAGCAAGATGAGTGGATTTAGGTACGACGATTCTAAGTGAAAGAAGTCACACAGAAAAAGACACTTATCATAAGCTATCACTTATAGAGGAAATGTAAAAACCGCTACACTTGAACTGAATTACAAAACAGAACAGAGTCACACGTTTAGAAAACACACTATGGCTGCTTAACGGGAAAGGTGAGGTGGGGTGATGCATAAAACAAGGGTTTCAAATTCGCTCAGATACCGTTCCATACACCCAATATGTAATAGACAAGACCTACTCCTTGCTCAGTGAACTGGACTCAACACCCCCT